>NW_017732284.1:31871-34102 GCF_001890085.2 Hipposideros armiger | reverse complement strand
TGTGTGTGTGTGTGTGTGTGTGTGTGTGTGTGTGTGTGTGTGTGTGTGTGTGTATGGGGGGTGTTTTTCACACCAACAAGCAATTCTTGGGGTATCAATTAGGTGTCTTGAAATTCAACTCAATTCTGATACTATTTACCTAGAGATAGCATCAGACTCCACAGGTTAAGGGTTCAGCCTTACCAGATGGGTCTAGTCCTCCCCACTCCTCCTCAGACACCAGTCACAACGCTTAGAAAAACTGACTGTAATTTGGAAGTTCCAATGAACCCTTCTGTGGACTTCAAATGATGGTCACAAGTCCAGGATGTTACCTGTACTTCTGACCTTCTGACTATAAATCAGGTTCCCATGACGCCAACCCCCTCCTTCCTTTGGTTTAATTAAATTGCTAGAGGGGCCCACAAAACTCAGAAACATTTTACTTACTAGATCATCAGTTTATTACAAAAGGATATAACTCAGGATCAGCCAGAGAAGAGATGCACAGGGCAAGGTATGGGGAAGGGTGCGGAGCTTCCATTTTCTTTCAAGATGATGCCAGTGGGGCTCCAAGTGGGGACTCACGCCCTGGGCCAAGAAGGTTCTAGGCTTCATGTAGGAAAGAATTCAGATGGGAGCCGATGTCGTTTAAAGGAAAAGTACGTTTATTTAGCAGAGGGTAAGTAAGAAAGGCAAGGCCACCCCAAAGACAGAGTGGCGGTCTCTAATTGCTAGTGGAAGAGAGACCCCTCTGTCTTCTGGGTAGGGTTTATATGTGTTTCTTGTTCCTATGGAAAACTTCTTGGTATATGGAAAAGGAGGAAAAAGCAAGATAGAAGAATGGGGCAGGTTTAACTTTCATAAGGTACAGCCCGTTGCTGTTGTAGTTTGTAATAGGTTTAATTATGGAAATTACAGTGGAATCTCTGCTCAGTAGGCTTCAGATGGTCTGTTCTGTGTGATAGATTACTGTGTCTGGTATTACGTATGCAGCAGACTTGGTTCCTTCTTATGTAAAAATAGTCCGCATGCCCCTTCCCTATATTACAGGTATGCCACTCTTCCTCAGTTCTCCAGTGTTTCACCAACCCGTAAGTCCTCTGAACCCAGTCTTTTTGAGCTTTTATGGGGGCTTCACTACATAGCATGATTGGTTAAATTATTGTCCATTGGCAATTGAACTCAATCTGCAGCCCCTCTCCTCTCGGTGGAGGTCTGTGTGAGTGTGTGTTGGGGGAGAGAGGAATGGTGGGAACCTGAAAGTGCCAACTCTAACCACATGATTGGTTCTCCTGACAATCAGACCCCCATTCTTACATGACCCTTGGGTTTTCTAAAAGCTACCTCATTAACATAACAAAAGATACCCCCTTTGTTTTTCCCTCCTTGTTACAGGGAATTCCATGAGTTTTAGGAGCCTTGAGCCAGGAACCAAGGACAAAGACCAAATATATATTTCTAATCGGTATGACTAAATATATATTTCTTAAAATTATCATAATATCACAGATAATATACTTTATTTTGATATTCTGAATTTCTGCATGCCCTATTATGGAATGGAGTGGTTGAAGGGAATGGAAGTAAATGGTCTGTTGCTGGTTGATCTTTCATACTAGTGGAAGATGCCCTTGGACAGTAACCTATTACATTGTTAAATATCTTTAAAGTGTCACTATCTTATTATTTTATCAGATAGGTCTATTATTATTCTTGTCTGCCTCCTATTTCCATCTGTGATTATATAACTATTTTATTTTTGATGGCGCTTTGACTATGGGGGACAGGAATTTTGGCCTTTAACAGAATGTTAATAGAGCTGGACAATTAAAATAATTATTCAAAAGTCCTTGTAATTCCGTGACCACATTGATGGCTCTATTTTTATGACATTGCCTTTATTTCAGAATTATGCCTGTACACTCTCAAGTTACCATCAAAAGAACTGCTTTCTGTAGTTCACCCACTTACATAGAAGTACAAAGATAGCTGTTCTGTGGTCCTCTGTTCAAATCTCCTGAATATTTTACCTTGTTATTGGGTATAATTAATGGAGAGTCACTGACTGCAACTGCTGAACTCATTTCACATTATATCCTGATTTAATCAAGGTCATCTAACCCAATAGAACACATAATTGTTTTTAGTTTTATTTTATTCAGAATTCAAGTAATGCTCTATAATTGCTAATTTGTATTGTTTGTCCTTTGGAGTGAAAATGAATATATATATATATATATATATATATA
>NW_017732284.1:0-29646 GCF_001890085.2 Hipposideros armiger | reverse complement strand
TTATGTATATATGCATATATAGACTTTTTCATCACATGAAAAGTCCTTTTGAAAAAAATTAATCTGATTTAGCTAAAAACATAAAAAGAATTATTATATATGTTGGTAGCTTTGCTTTTTTTTTTTTTTTTTACCCCCCAAGCTGGATAAATCATTTTATGTCCCTTGGTCACTAAGCAATTGCTTAGAAAGTGTTCTTTTGTTACAGTCAACTAATTCCTTTAATTAAATAGTAACTTTTTTGTAGGTGCTGTGCATCAATGTCAGAGCAATTGGCTGGCTACATGGTTCAAAGCATGAGATGATAAATCTAACATTTTTAGGACTTAATTTCAGCTTTGGAAAATAAATTAATAAATAAATACACAAAGTTTTATTAGTGTCTGCTCCAAATGATGGTTGTCATATTTGAAGTTGTGAAGCCTACATTTTCTTGTATGGCATAGGCATAATTTATGTAGATAATTTCTTCTTCTAGTGGCATGGGTACTTTTTTTTTTTCAGTACTGTTGAGCTAGTTATTCATTCTAATACAATATTATTTAACTTTGTCAGGCACTCTGACAGACATAAGAATGTGATGATGAGAAATCTTATGAGCACATTAAAAATTTTATTGGAAAACATGTAAAAGCAAAAGCAAAACCACTCATGGGCTCACTGTTCCCCAATCACTGCTATTAGCTTTTTGATGTGTTTCCTTTTTGCGGCAGCGGTGGTGGTGGTGGTGGTGGTGGTTTTTGTTTTGCTTCCCTAGGGATACACTTTTTAGTTTTTAAAATAAAAGCTCTAAAAATTTTAAACTATCAAATGTCCCCTGATTTGTCATATAATCTTCACAACTTGAGTTCTTAAAGTTTGTGTAAAATTCTATTGAATAGATATACCATAATTTGTGTTGCTATTTTCTTATTTGTGAATATTTTGAGCAGTTAACTTTCTCACTTTTCTAAAAAAAATTAAATTATCTTCTTATAGTGTATTACTGGAAGTGGGATTACTTTGGTTTATGAACACATTTTATTTTCTTGATACATATTTATAGGCTGTTTTCCAAAAGCATTATCCATTTACTTGCTTATGAGTCAGCTGTATACTCAAATGCCCACTTAATTATGCCTCGTTGGCCATGGACAGCCTGTGTAAATAAATGATCACCCTCTTCCTCAAAATTCTACTCTAATGCTTTTTTGAGAAATGGAAATATATAAGTGATGTAATTTTAGGTAAGCATGAGTCTTGGATTATTGAGGAGAACTTATTTTTAACATTGTTGTGGTATACCCCCAGAGGAGCCTATTGTGTTTTAGATTGGAGTATTCTTTATTGTGCTTTTCTTGGTCTTAAGTTATCCTGGCCCCAGCCCACTCAAAGCTAGTACCACTCCTCAATCGTAAAAACAACTGCTCTCAGTGAAGAACAACTGGGAGGGAAGGAAGAGACTACTGTTTAGCAGGATATAATTAAGTGATAAAAATACATTGTATGACAAACGTATATATTATGTATTATATGAGGATTTCTGTTATTCGATTGCAATTTTTTTTACTAAAGTTTTTCTACCCAATTACAACATTGTGAAATATTTTATGTATGCTCATTTCATGATTCTCAGAGTTGTGTGTGTGTGTGTGTGTGTGTGTGTGTGTGTGTGTGATATTGTGACTGTGAGCAGTGGGATATAGTGCACATTGTTTCCATAGTCTACCATACTATATGGTAACAGCTATCTAATTTTCATGAAGATTATAATAGATAACAATTGCTCCTTTGGATTGATACTTAGTCTAGGTACTGGCATAGGAGCCTCAGGTTAGACAGCATACAAACCTTTTAATGTCTTAGCATTAACTTTATTTGATCAGCTCAAGCTAATGAGCCAACTGAATTATATGATTTGAAAAGGTCTCTATCAATTGGATTTTTGAATTTAAAATGAGGTTTTAATTTATTAAATTAAAAAAAAAATCTTTGACTTAAAAAAATCTATCAATGGACAAATATGTAAACATAATTAAAATACAGATTTATCTGTCCGATAACTTTTGAATTAACTGTCTACATTATTGATATGAGTAAATATTATGAGATGATAGCCAGAAGCATAAATGGAGAGGTATTTGGCTGCCTAAGGAATTTGCTAGGAATGGAAATCTGAAGTATCAGAAAAATAACAGAGTGAAAATAATAAAAGAACTTTTATTCTTCTCATAAATATATTTGTATTACAGTTCATAAAGTGTAGGTGCAGCAGAAACCTGGTTAAATAAACCTAAAATTTTTCAAATATGTACTTTATGTTTTAACAGCTAAGGAAAAATGTGACAAATTATGCTGTCATACATATGATATTAAATGCCCAAAGAAAGTGCTTCTAGTTATAACCTGCTTTCCATTTCTTTTGGGAGGAAAGACCATTTTCCTATTCCTCAGTGTTATTACTTTGAGTTTCTTGAAATACTCAAGTACCTTTAAATTATATATACTTTTGAGGCATAATTTAAAAGTTTAAAAAATTATTATAGGGCAGCTGATAAATAAATGCTTGAATTATTTGGAACACTGATGTCATTCTTCCTGCTTTTAGTCTCTATTGTAAATTCCCCTTTCCATCAGCATTTAATAGGTGATGATGAAAAAAATTAAACAACATGAAGTATGAACTAGCAAATTTTCTTTTTAACTGGAACTGGATTAAAGTTTTAATTAGGTGAATTATAAAGAAATAGAATAATGTTGATTTTGAAGTGATCCATTCACTTAAGTAAACAGGTGATAAGCAAATAAGAAAATATCTATCTCCAAGGCAAATAAATATCCTAATATTGTTTTTTGTAGGAATTTAAACATGGTGAGAGAGCATTGACTCTGGTAGCCATTTTAAGTAATAATTTTCATCTTCTCTATTTCCATTTCTTTTTACCACTCCCCCCCTCAAAAGACAATGTATTTACATAAATTATTAGCTTTTTTTATAATGTCCACTGCTCAAATCTAGCTAGGAAACTCTCCTAGGAGTATTTCTTTGCTCACAAGCTTACTACTCCTAACTGAATATGTTTTCTAGCAGGAGGAGATTATCATACTCCCTGTGGTAGGCTGGAAAAATGGCTCCAAAGCTATCAAGTCCTAATCCCTGGAACCCAGGACTATCACCTCATCTGGAAAAATGGCTCTGTTGGATTTAAGTTAAAAGTCTTGAGAGGGTGAAAGTGTTGGATTATCTATGTAGACCCTAAATGCAATTATCAGTGTCCTTGTATGAGAAAGGAAGAAGTCGAGGGACTGTGAGTATGGGGAGTACAGGAGAAGGCGTGTGAGCAACGAGATAGAGATTACAGTGATGTGACAACTAACCAAGGCATAGCAGCAACCAGTAAACACTGGAAGAGGCAAGGCGCTGATTCTCCGTAGAGTCTTTGGAGGAAATTTGGCCTGTTGCCATCTTCATTTCAACCCAGTAATACTGATTTTGAGTATGTGAACTCCAGAACCTTAGGGGAATACATTTCTGTTGTTTTAAGCCACCAAGTTTGTGGTAATTTCTTACAGCAACCATAGGAGGCATATACATTATTGTTGTCTGCTTCTACAGTGGAGATTTAATCCTGAGATAATGTTTTGTCAAGGCCTCTGACAAGTAAATAAAATAGCTGGGAAAGAGGACTGAGAGGTATTTATTCTTTGGAAAGTGAATGTAGAAGTGTTATTATCCTTATCCTTCATATTTGCTTTGTTAACTGACGTTTTCTGGCTTTGTGTCTTCTATTTCTGTTTTGCATTTTATTAACTACATTTTGATATGTGACACACATGTCTGTAAAATAACATTTATAATAGGAATAATTGGATAAGAATGTATTTTCATAATGGCTTATGTTGATTTCAAGACACTTTTAAAAATTATTTGAAATAAAAATAGAAACCAATTTGGATCTGTAATTGTGATTTTATAATAGATTTGGCTCTAGGATAATGAATATAAGTCATCAATTGGAAGTTAATTGGTAACGTCAGCAAAGTTTATCTTGTATTTTGGGTATTGCATGCTTCAGTTGATACCTAGTGTACGTTTGGGATTTATTTGCACCACACCTCTATGTCTGGTAGTGTATTAAGTTATGAAGAATATTAGGGCCGGCTGAGTGGTGCATTCGTTAGGAGCTGGCTTGGGATGCCAGCTCTGAGCAGCAGGGCCCCAGTTTGGATCCTACATGAGGGCCAGTGACACTGCCTTCTACAGCTAAGATGGTGAGCAACAGCTCGACCTGGAGATGGGCTGCCATGAGTCACCGGCGACTGCGTAGGCTGCAGCCCCTGCTGCAGTGGGCTGCCATAAGCTACGTGTGGCCGGCAGCCAGCGTGAGCGGCTGGCAGGCAGTGTGAGCTGCCAAGAGCCGCTGTGAGCGGTCGTCCACAGGCCGGTGACTGATCTGCCTCACCCGGGAAGAACGTAATGATAACACCAACATGGGCCAGTGAAGCAATGTCCCCCACAACTAGACTGAAGAACAAAAGGACAGCAACTTGTCTGTTCCCCTTCACCTGATTCCCCAGCACTGTTCCTCTCCCCCAATTCCCCAATAAAATCTTTATTGTTCATTTGCTAACTGATTAAAATTCATGCATAATTAATTGAAATGAATAGAGATTTTATAAATAAGCCTCCTGTTGTTCTCAAGGGCCAAAAAACAATACATATGCTAATATGAAGCTACTTTTACCTCCAACATAAAAAATTTAATACGTGGTGGTATATTAGTCTCATTAATGCTAGGTTTCACTTCTTATAATCATGCTGTTAATCAATGTATATGTTTCTAAGCCTCTCTGAACATCGCCACAGTTCCAAATACGAGGAGAGGCTTTGATTATTGGACTGTCCCTTTTGTTTGCTTGGCCATTACAAATGAGATGGGAAACTGATCAGAGTGAATTGTTGTTCTACTTCAGGACAAGAACCTGACATCAAACTCATGTTTTCCATATATACAAGGCACTAGTGTTGAATATTAATTTTTGGTTTTAAAGTTTATGTGCTCTGTGGCAAAAACAAAACAAAGCAAAGGAGCATCAAATGTGGGGTTAGATGGTATATGTAGAAATGGGGAGTCTTTGAAATTTTTAAAAATAATGCTTAGTTTACCAGTGAAGAAATTGTAATGCTAGGAAGTTAAATCACACTCAAGTTTACCCAGCTATTATTAGCGTCTGCACTTTTTTGAAACTAGATCTTTTGACTTTAAATTTCATGTTCTTCTACATGTGATTTTCTTAAACATGGAAAGGACAGAAGAGATTATGCTTTACTTTTTCACTTGTTTGTAATGTGTTGTTTTGTAGCTTTCCCCCTTTTCTCCCTCTCACTCTCTGCTGTTCTCTTGTGTTTCCTCCTATTTTCTGCGACAATAGCATGCAGAGTTTTGATTGGTGAGATTTAACATCCGATAACATACTCATTAGGTCAGGTTTCAGAATATCCATAAATTCATAGGTTACCCAAGGTTTGTTATTTATAATTTATTGGGCAAATGATTTCATCATGCTAAATGTAAGACCTCTTCAGGTTATTATTCAGCTGTAATGTGAGTGAGGCATTCTGCTCTGGGGAAGAACACCCCAGCAGCTATGAATTTAGCATCATTTCCTTCTTAAATTAGTCAGTATATGAGCAATGTGGAATGAAAACAAACATTGTACATATGAGAAGACTTAGTTTACTCGCAAAATACAGACTGCTTAGAATATGTGCAACATTTAAATAGTCTGGGAAAACATTTGCATTTTTTCTATTGTATTCATTTCTGTAGTCAGTTTCATTTTGGTTTAAGGATTAGAAAATATATCAACTTTCTTTGCTCTCTGTCTACCAAAACTTTTATATACTAAAAATATAAAAGATGTTATACTGGTAAATTTTCATGTATGAAATGTGTAGCTCTATCTTTCTTTAGCTGATACTATTTTTGGTTTTACTTCAAGTTTTTCTTCTGTGGGTAAGTCCTTAATTGAAGTCAGTTGTGAAATTGGAAATAGGTCAGCCTCTGCTCAATTATGAGTATATATTGTTGAAACAATTTTCAAACCATAATGTACAGATTTTGTAGTTAAAGTTTATAAATCAGGTGTTAAGAACTATTTTATCAAAGCAATGAAAATAATTCTAAACATAATCAATTTATATAGTACATATATAATCTTACTTGACCTTAGTTTTGTTTTCGCTTTAAACATGAGCATAGTGAACGACAAGCTCATGTAGTACTACTGATGAGTTTGAACACAACACCACATGAGCCATCACTAATGATGGGAATAACAACACATTGTGGACCGGTGACACAGATTTGCGTCCATGCATTTAAATGCCCCGTCCTCAATGTGTTAATAGTCATCAAATAATTTTTTTGATAATTAAAAAGTATATTTATAACTGAACATATACACATTTAATATATTTATATAAAATATTTCATATATCTGTCTATAAATTATATAACAGTACTCACATTAGCATTAATATATTTTATTATATATTAAAGTGATTATAAAAAATACCCATTATATATATATATATATTATGAATTAAGCATATATAATGCATATTTGGATAATATTCTTCAAATGATTTTGGATTAAAAAAGATTAGTGTCACTTACTAGATAACCCCCCTCAAATGTTATTCTTTCTCACAGTATCTGTTTTCTACATAACTCTCAATTATAAATGAATTTGAAAAAAACAGTAATATTGATTTATTGTTACTATGTTTCCCCTACCATATTATGTGATTATCCGATGTGTAGAACAGCCTAGCAATTAGTAGTAGTTGCTCAATAAATATTTGTCATAGGAATTTCAGAGGAAAATTCTTGGAAAAGATACCTAGGTAGCTGGTCTTTTCCCTTATGTTAAGGTTGTTTGTAACTCAGATGTACATAAGAGGAAACTATACTTTTATACAATCAGCGTTTAAAGGCAGATCTTGGGCCACATCTGGAAACCCTTCCTTCATTACAACCTGCATCAGAAGGTAATACCTGTCTATAGGATTCTGTGCATTCTATCTTGTTCCAAGCATCCATTGTCATTAAAATAGGAAATCCAGTTTGAAACATGTTTGCTGTCCTTAACTTCTCTCTAGCTGCATCTTATGTAATCCACCACTAATGGGGAATAGGGCTTATTGTGTAATTATATTTTAATAGTTCTCCTTTGTATTATTTGTTTTCACACTTAAAAAGCAGACAAACAAAACTTGACAACAATGATTGGGCAGTTACCACTTTATTAAGATTAATAACACTTTCCTTTAAAGCTTTTTGTCTTTCCCTAGAAGTGAATGTCCAGACATTCCAAGAAGACCCACCTCCTCACAAAGTAGTAGTTAGAATATCTTCATGACATTCATGACATAGCATTCCCTGTGGACAGACCATATGGACAGAGCTAAGGCTGTGGAGGGCTTCATGAAGCCCAGTATCAAATTTCAGCTAGATGTTGTTAAGGATAAAAAGTACTCTAATTCATCATTCATCATTTCTGTAAGTTCACGCATTGAAATTGTGTTTCCTAAAGTTTTTTTCAAGCAAAATGTCTAAACTATCCAAAACTAAATTGTGGTGACCTTTGACAGTTGAGTTTAATATTTGATGCATTGCCTTATCACATACCACTCCCAAGCCCAGTGTTAGGTAGTGATTTGTGATTTTGCCTTGGTGTCAATTTTAACTTCTTACACTCTGAGGTGGATGTATGGAAACAGGTCAGCACCTAGCATCAGCTTGAGTCCTGCTTTGCTGTTCCTTCCTCCTTTTCACCAGCAGGATCTTTGCAGAAGTAAAAAAACAAAGCAAGAATGTAACACCACATGGCCATCTTTCATGAATGAAATTATGAGTGATAGCAATATTCATTAATTTGAAGATTTATAAAGGTCTTAGGACACCAAGGTCAAAGATCAACTGTACTCTATTAGTAGCTAATCAGAGCTACCTATCTCTAAATATTATCTCTTTATTTCACTTGTTTACCCTGCCTTTACAAATTTATGTCCTGTAGAGGCATTTTTTTGTTGTTTGTTTTTGTTTTTTTTAAAAACAAAAGCCAAGTTTATTTGTTAATTTCTTGCATTTGAAGTAATCCCTCGATCACACCCTTGGCCTGAGACTCTTTGCCATAATCCTTAACCACCACACAACTACAACGACTTTACGGGGTTTTCCTTCTCTGCCGATTTTACAGAGGCTGACCCATCCCCTAGCTCCTTGTTGTCATCAGCCTTAATTAAGTTGATTTGGAGTTTAGCACAGCGGGCCGCCACCATCTGTAGGTTCATCGCAGTTGGATGCAAGCATACAAAGACGGGCTTAGCGCTTGTCTAAGGCTTTGGCAGCTTCGCGAATTCCNTGTGCTAGGCCGTGGTGGATGAGGGCGGTCTTCAGCACCTCTCGTAAAGCAGTATTAATGTCCATTACACCTCCAGCAGCAGTGCCTTCCTGGGCCATAGGTGGGTTACAGGTGAAGCTAAATCTTGAATGCACTGAAGCCTCTGCCTCCGCTCTACTCCGCAGCGGCAGGGTAAGAGCGAGACATGTTTTTAATAAGAGAACACTTGTTGTAAAGGGCCATATTCCATCTGTGAAAGGATTTGCTCTTCAAAAGTGCAGTTGCCAGAAACCATCCACGTCCTGGTTTTCTTTTAACTATTTATTTTGTACTGCTAACTAAATTGTGTGTTAAGCCTTGAGGCTTTGAGAGGCGTTACTATACCTTTATATTTTAGTCTTTTGGATGTTTAACTAATTACATTGCACATTCATCTCTCCTAGAACCACCAAGACCCATTGCTCCACCCCAGCTACTGGGCGTCGGGCCTACGTATTTGCTGATTCAGCTAAATGCCAACTCCATCATTGGCGATGGTCCCATTATCCTGAAAGAAGTGGAGTATCGAATGACGTCAGGTTCCTGGACGGAAACCCATGCAGTCAATGCTCCCACTTACAAGTTATGGCATTTGGATCCAGATACTGAGTACGAGATCCGCGTCCTACTTACAAGACCCGGTGAAGGCGGCACAGGGCTCCCAGGACCTCCGCTGATCACCAGAACCAAATGTGCAGGTAAGACTGAATAGCAGGCCCCTCTGCCCAGTGACAGGATCTGGTATAAAACATATAATATGTATACAGTATTGAAACTTCTAATTATTTGTTAGTTGATGTAATCACAAGATTCTAAGAATTCCAGTGAATATGGTACATTGTAGCCATGGTCATGTCAATAATTTGGCTGATTCAGCAGCAGTGTGAGTATTACTGTGTATCTGCAATCTTTTCTTAACGCGGTAGTTTTGCTCATCTTGCTTATTTATATGCAGCCAAAATCTCTGATAGACGTAGGTGAATGTATTATTGAGAGAGGAAACCCTTGGAATTGAATCAAATACTCCTCCTATGTGGAAATTGTCTTCCTCGATAATTTTGTTATAGTCCGTGCAGAGGCTATATCTGATAACACAGATAATAAGTGTTAACTCTGACCAAGCCTCTGTGACGCAGCTTTCTATTCAGAAAATCCTGTTGTTGAGGATTATGCGAGCGGCTTGACAGCCAGCCATAGAGCACAGAGAGGCATTCCTTGTGTTTTTAAACCTTGCTACTGCCCTCCCTTTGCCTGAAACATAGTGGTGAGAATACTAGCATATGAATAAAACACATAGAAGGAATAAAATAAAAGTGACATAAAAAGTAATATACAAGTATAAACATGCATCCTTGTTCCTTATTCTACCATGTTGTTATAGTGGAAGAAATTGTTAGCTATTTATTAAAAGCCACTGAAAAGTTTGAGCATATAAGTTATTAGAGTGCATTTTTTTAGTGCACTGTTTATTTTGTTATTGAAAATAGTTTAGTTGAAAAAGGCATTTTTTATCCATCAAGCATTGTGTTGAAACACCTGCAGTTAGTTCATGGATCTATGTGTCTGGAACATTTAATGATTTAGGTTCTGAAAATCGAAAACCAAGACTGTGAGGATCTATGAAAATGTAAATGCCTATAAAAGTCTTTTGTTTCTTGAACATCTGTTTAGCATATACAATATTTTCGGGTTATCCACCAAGAATACTAATCTAAAATCAAAGCAGAGCCGAGACAATTACTTGATATACTGTCATCCTTAAGTAATTTTTAATCTGGTTAAATTTTAAATAAATTATTTACATATCATTTATATGTTTATATAGCTTATATTAATATTGAAAGGTTTTCATTAATAGGAAGTTTGACTGCTCAGCCATTCATCTCAGGCATTAGTCTGAGATTTAGGCAACAGAGGGGCATCTGATTTCCTGATGGGTGTCATGCATTGATTTTGTGGCTGAAAGCAGCTCAACCCAGTAGACACTGGGTAAGTCTCCATGGCTCAGCCTCACTCACACAATTTGCTTTTCAAATTATCTGTACTGCTAAATGCTTTCAATCTAGGTCCTGTGACAAGTTGTTTTTATTGTAGTAGGTGAACTTTCTAAGGGAGAGACAAGTTCACTCCACAATCGCACTAGTCAGAGAAATAATTAGAGAAATAATTTAAAGATGAGATAATGTGGATGCTAAGAGGTAGCTCACTCTGTCTTTCACAATGAATATCCGATGCCCCATGCTAACAGATGATGATAGCCATGAGGTCCGTTTTACTGAGGGTTTTGCCTACACATTTTCTAATAAAAATTACCTTTTCCCCCTACATTTAATGTTTATATAGGTATATAAAATTAAAATAATAGATGTTAATTTTCTATTCCAGTCATGTCCTTGACTTCCTGTGCCCAGACTTCTTCATTTCTAACATCTCACCTGCCTTCTTATTCTTTATTTTCATCCAAATAGACCATTAAACATTAACAGTACCACACTATTTATTGTTAATATAATGTAATTTTTGTTTAACCTAGGAATTATTTGGTTATATTGGTTATTGGTGTGAGGGCCAGTGGAGCTTGCAAGTAAATTAGATTTTGTTTCAAAGGTAGCTATGCTGTATTAAGTGGATGAAAACAACATGTTCACGAGAACTGATTTATCCCTATTGAATGCTTATGTATAGTATCCATATAAAAATGCATAGTATGGCTAGGAAGTGATTTGAGGCATTTTCTTTTAAGAATGATCTTATCTGTGTAGGAAAGGATGGAGTAAAAATAACACACTTATAACTGCTTTCAAATTTATAAATGCCTTGACATTTTGGAATTATATTGATTTTTTTTTCTGATTCTTTATCTGAAAAACATTTAATTTGTGGGCTCTGTAACATAAAGTGGTATCAGGCTCACTCTTAGTTTACCTTTCAACTATAGAAAGTTTATTTTTAAAACTATGTTTCACATGTGGTATGTCTTTGTCACATATGTTTATTAATTTATCAATTCCTTATAAGTTGCGTTTGATGCAGATTTTTATGTTAAAAAAGGTGCTTATAGACTAGATGCTTAAATACATTGTAGATTTGAAGAACCTGGGGTTAATGTTTTATTAGCAATGCCTGCTACACTTGCTCGATTATTACAAAAGGAGGGAAAGCTGATGGAAGTATATATTATAATTTTTAAACAGTCTGAAAAGTTGAAGTTAAGTATAAATAATAAACATGGAATATCTAAATATAGAGTGAGAATGTGATGTCCATCTACTTCCCTTTTTCAAGATCCATATCCGTTTCTCCAAATTTAAGATCCGTCAGACATTACCAGCACCATCAGTGGCCTCAAAATTCTCCATAATCTGGGAAAATGATCCTTTTGAAACCCCAAACATAACCATTGGAGACGTTTCCATCTAATTCTATTAAATTGTGCAAGCTCTTTATTACTGGTTTTACAAATCATTCTATTTTAATCAAGTCTCGGAGACTGCCACATTGTAGTTGTAGTGTTGAACCATTAATATTGTCTGATGAAATAAATGGTGATTATCTTGAAATAGCTATTTTAATATATCCTACATATTAGATGACCAAGAAGCCTTAAACATAAGTATAAAAATTTCTTAGCTGTGCATGTGTTTGATGTCAATTTCACATGAGTTTTTTGTAAATAACAAAGGAATGATGATTATTTTCTCCCTCTCAAAAATTCTTATTTTATTTGATGTATCACAGAGAAACAACTTTTTTGCTCTTGAGTACCAACCACAGAATAAATTAGTTACTATTTACTATGTTAAGCATTTCATTTTAAGGTATTTAAGCCATTGAAATTTTATTTCTGGCTATCGTTCATTTTTTTTTTTCTTGGCAGAAACCCATCAATAAATAATTTTACAGCACGTTAATTAAATGGATTTACTTATGTGTATCAGTGAGTAAATTTTATATTTCTATATGCAAATGTAGATTTTCATAGGTAAGTATTGATTAATACTGTTCTATAATCAACGTATAAAATTAATCTATCATATTTTATTTTCACATCAATCCTGTGAGTTAGATATATTATTAGCCCAATTTTGTAGCTCGTGAATCTAAGACTCAGGAAAAGCAAAACAGAACAATAACTTGTCTGACATCAGACAATGGCAGCTGGGGCACAAACCAATTTTCTGAAAACTGGTTTTTACTTGAAAAGCATGAATTCTTTCCCCTCTTTCTCCTACAACAGTTGATTTCTCCTCCCCTTTCAGAAGAGTATAGCATGAATAAATGAAAGTACAATAGGTAAAATCTGGGAGGGCTATACATTTTTAAAAATAGCATCTGCACGGCTAACATATTACCTGGAAAAACACAGTTTAATGTTTGTAACTTCACTTTTATTGAAAGTGCAATTTATTAACATGCTTAACCCTAAAATACATGCTGTGAGTTAAATATTTTAAACAGTTAAAATGTTTAAAAAAAAGGCTTTGCTTTTTACTTTCTCCCACCTAGTTGCCATAGCTATTTTTTTGTTTTCTTTCTAAAGTACCTTACAATCATTTGGTGACTTCAATGACCTGTGTCAGGGTCTCTCAAGTTAGGAGTGGTGGTAATTACAGCCTCTGGTGGCTGTAGCCACCTATGTACGCTTCTCTCATGCACCTAACGGGTATGACTATTTCACTCTTCACTCACAGCCTGACCCATGTTATTGTTCACATAATGCTTCTTTAGGCATTGACAAATTTTTAAAAAAGGTGTAAATGTGAAGTTGTCTTAAATGTGAAGTTGTCTTAAACGGGAAGTAATTCAAAAACTCCCTTGAACAAAGAAAGTATGCTGTTTGTTTGGTTTCTTGTTTTGTTTTGTTTTGTTTTGTTTTTTCATGTGTCTGTTTCCTCTGGGTATATACCATCTGGTATCGAAGCTAAGAAAATACAGTTTCTGTTTCTCTTATTAAATGGAAATAAAATATGCATCATCAGAAATTGCCTGCATTGCATGCGTTGGCAATCACATGTTAAAATTGCTCTTTTATATTGCCTTCTGTTCCTGGGTAACCCATTGTGGCACTGCTTTATGATTAACTGACATTTTAGCAGCATCTCCCTCATAGGGAAGGTCAAGAGTTCAGGGTGTCCAGAATGTAATATATGTACGCAGTTGGCAAAACTACTTTCTGCTCTGATATGGAAGTTCACTGCTCCTGGCGCTTTTCAGTGAAACATGCAGATCTATAATATGAAGCAGTGAAAAGGAGAGTGTCTCAACTTAAATGTAAACATTGACTAAAAATGCATCTTTCGCTCCTAAATGCAAAATTGAAGAACTAAACAAAAGAAAGCTCAGTCATATACCAGAAACCGCAAGGTGAGGAATTAAATTTTGGCCTTATGGCTACAGCTTCATCAGCAAAATGGAAGCATGTATCGATTTTTACGGCGGTCCAAGATAGTTATCAATCACGAAGACGAGGTATCGTTGAAACTCAGCCTTGAGGTTAAAAGAAAATGAACAACTTTTGTAAGAGCTCGTATGGTTTAACAGTGTAAGGATGACATACTATTTGTTTTAAATTGAAGGCTTACAACAATATTTGTTTTAAAATTTTTTGAAATGTATTCATGTCTTATATATGATCTTCATGTGGCTTCTTTATTATTTTTGAGCCAGAATTTTAAAAGACGATGTTATTATTTTGCAGTAAGAAAAAAACCCCTAAAGATAAAACTCTATAAGAAAAGTAATAGAAAGCAGTTCTTCAATTTTATTAAAAATCTGAAAGAGTAAAATCCTGTTTTACATTTTTCTTTTTAGTGAGTCACACCTGATTTTGATCTTCAGATTCTGTGGAGAATATTTCAGTTTGAAAGACATTTATTTGTTCAGGAAAAAAACAAAGCAAAACAAAATGCATTTCTTGGCTTTTTTCTTTGTTAACAGCACTGAGTTCCTTACTAGGTATTCAAAGTTATACAAGCAAAATGCCTGGCACCTCAGCCTCTAAGAGTCACCAAGCACAGACCTATCAAGAAAGAGTAAGATGCAAAGTGTTAGGAAGTTAGAGAAAGAAGCTGTTTTTTAAGGAAATGTTTTAGGTAACCTGTGCCCAGGATGGCTTTTAAGCTGGATCTTAAACATTAACTGAGTTTTTAAGGCTGAAAAGAATAGAAATTGAATTAAAAACAGAGAGAGCCATGTGTTTAATCCAGTAGTAAACATTGCTGATGATTTTGAAGTTCTGAAAATAGATGGAGTATTGGCTAACTCTAGAACTGAGGCTGCAGGCAAAATGTGGCAAGGTCTCACATGATACAGGCTGCTACCCTTCTGTTTTTAAGAAGCAGACTAACATTACTAGATTTACTTTTAGAAACATCATCCCATCCATGTAGAAGGTGAGTTAGAGCAAGGAAAGACTGGGGCAGAGAGACCATGAAAACATGCTTATAGCAATTTAAAAAACTATACTGGCTATAAACTTTTCTGCAATATGTCTCTCATTTTCAATCAGAAACAGGACATCTGCAAATTCCTGGAAAATATTGTCATTCTTAATAATCAAGAAATGTCCTTTCATTAAAGGATTTTAAAGACAATTTACAGGTGTGATCTAATTTACCTTATTGTTTGATTTATTTTTTTCAAATATGTGCATTTTCTGATGTCACTAATACATAGGCAAAACCCATCATATAACACCTTATTTTAGAGGAGAAAATTATGAAAAATTGGAGAGGAATTCAAGAGCTACTCTGTATATGATGGGACATTTATTTATTCCATAAATTTCACTGAGGGTCAACGTTGTTTACTTTGACATGTTTAGGACAGAAGCTAATAAGACAGGATTCCTGATACAATAAAAATACCAAGTACTTTGGAAAGCCAGAGACGAGAGAGATCATTTCTGACCAAAAAAAATAATTTTCCCAAACAATGTGTTTGAAAACAGTGTTAGCCTTTCTTTTCCAAACAGAGCTGGATTAACACTTCTGTTGAAGAAACCCATACATAGCCTTATCCGTAATTCCTTCACTGTGAAATAATGAATGCAACAATGTGAACCCGGTTGTCATCAATAGAATGATTTGCCATCTCTCTCAACACATAGGGAAGCTACATGGATAGATGGAGGTATTAAGTGGAAAATATAATTCATATTTTCATTTAAATCATCAAATTACTTTGGTTTGTTTGAATTCTCTGGGGTTCATGGATTATAGAAATGTTATTTTAAATTTCTATGGAGTCTATATATTCTAAATGTCCATGGGGGGCCTGGAGAGGGAAAAATGGGAGGGAGCTTTAACCCTGCTAAGTGTCTGTATAATGCTAGGAACTCCTCGCACAAGACTCGTGAAAGTTGAACAAATATAAATATAAAAATCATCTGTCCCTCTACCTTTTTTGGTTTTACCTCAAGCATGGGATGTACAGTTAACCATATATAGAGTTCATGGAACATTTCCTTGTAGGGGACATGATTAGTAGCTGTGTAATTAACTGAGTTGGGTTGCTTTGAGCTTAAAATTGTCTTCTTCTGACTTACTTTGTTGCTCGATAGCATTGGGTAACCAGTAAAAATGACACTATTTTTTATTTATCCCTAGTACTTTACCACAAGCAGAGTTGTTAATGATATCATTAAGTACTCTTTTTATTGGCTTCATTTGTTTTTATTGAATTTTGTATGCTATAATAAAGCTGACAGGTGGAAATAATTCGAATAACAGCATCAGTTCCCATTAAATGTCCTGGATTTTCTGTCTGGTTCTAGGTCTTTTATTTGGTACCAGGAAATAGGAATAAAAATGAAATTATATATTAATAATGTCTTACATGATAATAACACAAGAGTGTCTGAGTCAGAAAATGATCTAGATAGAATTAAAAAGCTATGGATCTAGATACTGAACACTAAGGGATGTGTTAATTATGAAGACCACTTTACGAGACTCAACCTGTGAGCACCAGACCTCTTTGATGGTGCCGTCGTGGTTACACTGGTGGATAGACTTGTCCTTGATTTTCTTCCATTTCATTCAGAGAGCCCACCTCTATTTTCAATTGTCACTCCTTGTTTTTTATTTTTTTTTCTCCTGTTCAATTATGATTTATTTTCTTTGCTTTGGAATAAGAAAGAAAACTCTTAAATCAGATTCTGGGGTGGGTGGGGGGGAAGCAGTCACATTTTTTTGGCTAAGAGTACTGATTAATGACCATTCTTGAAACTCATTTATCCAGACCCATCCGAGTTATAATTAGCATTTTTAGAGAACTTTGGTCACTCTACAATTTTTTGAATTGAAGAAATGAGTTTATAAAAATATCGTATTTTCATCATTTAACTTGACTCTTAATTGACTTAAATCTGAAGATGGGATAATGATCTTAGAATATCACTTTCTGGTCTTCACTGTCTTTCTACAAGATATGGCCTTATTAAAGCTAACATGCTGTTGGAATGACTCTTCCATTCATTCTTTTCCACCAGCCTGTATATAAACAGAAGAATGGGGGGGGGGGGAAAGCATTCAAAGAAAAGAGATAATGAGTAAATTCTAATCTCGAGTGTTCTCAGTTCTCTTAAACTTTGTGAGCTTCGTAAAATCTTCCAAGGGCAGAAATTCATGTCTTTTATGTTACCATAAGCAAGATCTGTTCAAATTCAGCTGTCACTACATATGACATGGCCTAGAAATCATTGAGTGATGTTTATTTTCATTTTCTCAGCCAAATCATCTAGGTGAAGTTTAAGTTGAATGCATCATTCATTCTCTGGCTTGGCTGTTATTTCCCACCTCTATGTAGTCCTTCATGGTAAAGGAGTAATAAGCAATCAGAAAGAACAGTTTATCTTTACCTGTTACGTACTTTATTTTTAAGTAGGCACTGTCTTCTGTTATGTTATATCCACCCCTCAAAATATACAAACATAACTTTTTTGTACTGTTACATGCGAATCTATAATATTTTATTGTTAAAACGAGGTGAATGTGTGTGTGTGTGTGTATGTATGTGTGAGTGTGTGATCAGTCTCTCTTTTAACAGTAATTGTAGAAGGAAAATGAACTAATTCATGTGCCAATTATTAGGTGTTTCTGTAAATTAAGTGCACCTTAAATGCTTGCTCATGATTCTCAGGGTATTGTTTACTGATAACGTAATTCTTTGCTATAATTGTTTTCTTCTCTAAGATAGACCTGGCAGCTGAATGAAGGAATGAATATCTAGTTTTGAAATATAAATGGCAGTAATCTTTGCTTGTTTACATACTTCATTAATTTTTTTAAAAAAGATTTTATTGGGGAATTGGAGGAGGGGAACAGACAAGTTGCTGTCCTTTTGTTCTTCAGTCTAGTTGTAGAGGACGTCACTTCACTGGCCCATGTGGGTATTATCATTGCGCTCTTCCCAGGTGAGGCAAATTGGTCGCTGGCCACTGGAGGTCGCTCACGGCATTTCTTGGCAGCTCACACCGGCTACTGGCCGCTCATGCTGGCTGCCAGCCATTCATGGTAGCTTTACGGCAGCCCACTGCAGGCAGCCCAGCTCCAGGTCGAGCTGTTGTTCACAATGTTAGCTGTAGAGGACGCAGCGTCACTGGCACTCATGTGGGATCTGAACTGGGGCCCTGCTGCTCAGAGCTGGCATCCTAAGCCAACTCGTAACCAACACACCACTTGGCCGGCCCTTATATTATACTTCATTAATTTTTAACTTCCTTTTTGCCTCCCAGTAAACTATAACAATACAGGAAATTTAAGAATATGTTTTACAGATTTAATTTTCCCAATACTAAACAATATTATCTTAAGCTTTTATTCATTTTATCACCTTTATATGATTGCATTTTAAAGCACAATGGTTTTGGGGAAAATCTTAACATAACTTGAAAACGAATTGGTGTATTGATGAATTTGTGATTTTTGGATAAGTATGTTGGAGTTCTCTCTAGTAATTTAAAAACTGCAAAATAAGTGTAACAATAGCTGTTTTTTCACCGGGGAGATGCACCCTTCATGCCATCATTAAATACAATATGCTGTAGAGCATGACGCTTTCTTCTTTCTAAACAAAAATAATATATTTATATCAGATATTAGCATAGGCTCTATGATTGGTTGGGCCAGTGGTCTTTCCTTCATGATTTAGTCAATGAATTTTGAATTCTTCCCAGGCTCTATGGTAGAGCAGGACATAAAGTGGTGAAGAGAGGACGACATTTCTCATTTATCTCATTTTAAAAAAGAAAAATTAATGGTAACTTAACTAACATTTAGTTCCCCTTGTAATAGGTCACAAAGTGTGGCAACTGACTCATCATTCTTTTAATTTTACTTAAAATTTATTTTTGTTCTATTTAATTTTACATGAATGGACCCTCCCCTTCCCCGCCATAGTTCCACCTCACATAAAGTACATCAGTAGAATACAGAACTCTGCTTCTTTTTAAAGCCACAGGGAGAAAACTTTTTCTCTAAATTCTCCTTCCAGCTGGCTCAGAGGGAAGACCTCAGTTTTTTAAGGCTAAGCTCCAACAGCAAACCAGTTACTTTTGGAAAGGGTCAGCTTTTTCATTTAAATTAGTATTTGATTTTTCAGCTTAATTAAACCCATTTGGGTTTTCTTTTAAAGTGTTGCAGTCAATGTTAGCAATTTGGATACCCCCTTAAAAACTATATTACTGAGGAATCCTAAAAAGCAGGATCATTGTTCCAGAGTTCGCTTTCAGGTTCTCCATCTCCTCTGGTGAATTCTGCATCGTGCATATGTGTGTGTATTGTGCGTGTGTCTTTCTCAAACAACAAGCTCTGCTCTGCTTAGGAAGAGAAAATGCGCCAGGGGTGCACTGAGTAGCCCTAGGGGGAGGGCGGTCCGTTGCTGGAAGTCCCCAAGTTTGTAAAGACCTCATTGGAATTTATACACCCAAATTATTTTTATAAACTATGCCGAACAAAGCATTACACCAAACTTGGCAACTACAGTTTTAAAAGAAAACACTTACAATGCTATAATGTTTATATAACTATTGCCATTTTTGTAAATGCAGTATTATTAATATTTTTCTCTATGCCTGTGATTTTTTTTCTTTAAGTTGTAAGTAGAAGATACATGCAATTTTATATTCTGCTTATTTTACTTGCCATCATATTAGCTCATGTCCTGTGTTTCTACAGGACATTCTAACCATCATCGCTAATGATTGCTCAGTATTCCACATGTAGTACTAGACATATGTACTACTAGAGTTTATTTAACCATTCTTCTATTACTAAAAACTTGGGCTAATGCTAATCATTGGCTACTTTAAATGCTAAAATGAGGATTATGCACATGCCTTTTTTGCTATATGGCTGAAAAGTTTGATACATACTGTATTGTATCAATGTTCTTTACTGGCATCAGCAAGGGCATACATGCAGTTTTAGTGCAAGAAATTACTCTATCATTAATCAAGTCCAATTCCCCCATTTATCACCATTCTGGGCACTTGGACTCAGCAGTGAAATGACTTGATCAATATTAAACCACTATTTAATGCGAAAACCCAGACTCTTATCCATATTGCGTTTTCTTGTTTTCTTTGACATAAGCATTTCTTGTACATCAGGCACTGCCTTAATGCTGGGCATTCTACAATGAGGACTGCTCTGCAACCGGAATCTAGGGAATCGTGGCCATAGTACTTCATATGCTTTGGGTACTTACTATGCACCAGGCAGTAGATTGAAACCCAGGCTGCCTGAGAGCATTTTTATGCTGCTGAGCTGCCTAGAGAGGTTAGAAGAGAGGCATGCAGGTAAATAATTAGGCCAGTAAGTGGTATAGTAGACGTGGTTTTCAGCTCCATGGGAGCACAAAGGAACCTTGAAATAAGAGTAGAATTTCATCAAGCCGCAGATCATTAGCATTATCAGTAATGAGTTAAAGTTTGTGAGTCAGTAAAATCTGGATTGAAAGCTGGCTCTCATACTTACACCTGGGCAAGGACCTTAACTTCTCTACTGTTTCATATTGTCATCTGTAAAATAATGATCAACAATTGAACTTGCCCAACTTGATATTTGTGAGGTAATCAGTGATAGGCTAAAGCTGAGAATTGATTGTTAAACTTTCAGGAATTTTGCCATATGGATGTTAAAATTAGTATTAAAAAATAATTATACCAACAATAATATCAATTATATTTTAAACAAAAGTAATAAGCACTCAAAACATCCTTATTATTTTAATATAATGCACCATTATCTATGATCTTGGGGCTATTTGTATCTATTTTATCTGTCCGTTGGAGATACTATAGAATGATACACTAAAGTTCATCTCTCCCAATTCTGTCTTGTGGAACTTAAACTTGTAGTGGGAGTATTACAGCATGGAAATTGGAAAAGGCTACAAAATCAGGACATTTTTCCTCACCACCTCCTCTGTTTTCTGGAGAGCCAAAAACAATATAAAAGTGTTAAACATTTTCCTGCGCACCACTAGAGCTAACGCATGCACAGTGCTTACTTAGCACATATAAGAAGCCCACAATAAGTAGTAGCCATTACATTACAAGCCATTTCATTAAAAGTAACTTTTCTGATTTTTTTTTTAAGATTTTATTGGGGAGTTGGGGAAGGGAACAGTATTGGGGAATTGGGGAAGGGGAACATTGTGTTTTTCCAGGACCCATCAGCTCCAAGTCAAGTTGTTGTCCTTTAATCTTAGTTGTGGAGGGAGCAAGTTCAGCTCCAAGTCCAGTTGCTGCTTTCAATCTAGTTACGGAGGTTCGCATCCCATGTGGGAATCGAACCGGCAACCCTGTTGCTCAGAGCTCGTGCTCTAAACAATTAAGCCACCCAGCTGGCCCTTTTTCTGATATTTTAAAAATTATAAACATGCAGAAAATCTAAAAGAATTATTCTGTGAACACCCAAAAATCTACCACTGTAATTTACCTTTTGCTAGATTTGCTATATCACACACACACACACACACACACACACATATATATATATATATATATATATATATCCACTTATTTTTTTTTATTCATCCATCTGTCCATGTTAATTTTTATAAGAAATACATTGAACTACTTTGTCCAAGGGAGTGATTTTTAAAGAATAAGTAGTTTGAATGCTTTTTATTAAAACACTTTACGTTTTTTTTTGTTTGTTTGTTTTTTTTAGAAATGATTCTCTAGTGGTAGTTTAGGGGGAAAGTTGGAAGGTTTCAGGGAGATTAGAAGGCAGCTACATCAGTCTAAGCAAAAACTGATCAGTGCTTGAAGTGAAGCAGTAGAGATAAGAATTCCAATGAGGAGGCAGAGTTGAAAGAGATTGGAGATGTACAATTAGTAGAATTTTGTGACACACTCGAAGTGAGTTCTGGCTTGGCGTGTTAAGGTATAGTGACAGGTTTGAAGTTGAAAGGGTAAAAACATTGGGGAAAGTGTTAGAAAGCAAGTAGCTATGTTGAGTTCCAGAAGTGGGATACTGGGTAGGTATTTATATTCATGGGTCTACAGATCAACAGAGAGTCGACTGTGCAGATTTCTCTATCATCACCATCTCATTCATGGTGTCAGAGTCAGGGGTGTGCTTTCCTTGAGTTAGAAATTCAAGTAAATTTCATTCAACCACATTTTAAATATCATACTCCCCCCCCCAGGGGAGATTATACTGTATACATTAGTATTTCATGGCATGAACTATTCAGATTACTGAAACTGTTAATTTTTTTTCTTAGAAACAACTTTAAAATATATAACGGCTGTTTTGTACTTAAAAACGCATTAAACATGTTCAGTATATGCTTTATAAAGACTGATTTGTTTGTCGAATGATGACATCCATAGGTGTATTTTAAATGTTTCCCGTAATGGTCAGCTCATAGCATTAAGCCAAGGGCATAATCAAAATTTGGTTTAGTGTAGATTTTCACCAGCTGATCCTAGGCGAACTTGCAAGTAGGCTAATGCTGCTGAGTGCATTTCTATCTTCTTTCCCATATTGTTTGCTGACCTCCCATGGTACCTCACCTCAAAGATTCTTGGAGCTCTTTTTCAGAGTGTCACCCGTCAGGCATCTCTACACCACAACAGAAGAGCATGTGTACCAGGGATTAGCAGCAGTGCCAGCGTGCTCATTCTTTGGGATGCTTGTATGGGACAAAGAGAGTTGCATTGATACCTTGCTAGAACTTTGAGTTATAAAAACTTGTTTTTTTATTTTTATTTTCTGTCAAATCATACACTTGAGTGTGAATAATTAGTCTAATTCTTTAAATCCTCAAATCAGAAACCTTTGTAGGACAAACTTAAATATCTAGACTTTCCAAGGAATTTCACCGAAGCAGAAGAAATAAAGCATGTGTGTATTTAAGTGAAGATCAGAAAACAAGTGTTTGTATACTGTCAACAATTTTAGTGGACTGTTCTTATGAGCTAAAAAATAGGTCAGCAAGACTGAGATTGTATTATAAAACAATAGTACAATTATCACCTGAAGGAAATGACCCTATAATTGATTTATTAAAACAAAAACGGAGACTTTTTAGTGATTCATTCCTTAAACTGTTCCTTAGACTTTGATTATAATGCTAATTATATGGGATAGGTTAATTACATTTCTACTTTTTAAGCTGAAGACGTTTTCTCTTAGTTGCAATATTTTTATAATTGTAATTTTGTAAATCAGTAAGCTTTTTTAAAGTTATGTTTAGTGTAATCAGTTATTTAGTTGTGTACAAATTTTAATGAAAACTTATCAAAATATATTCTAAAATTAGTTGATCAATTCCTTTGTTACCTTATAACAAGTTGAGTTAGCATCACCTCTTTTATGAAATTGCAATGAGAGAAAGTGTCAGATATGGAAATCTGCTAAGCTCCTGGAAATATGTTTTGAGATAAGCATATATACATATGTTTGTAACAATAAAGTTAAAATTGGGTAATATTACTGTTATCTTGAATTTAAAGTCAATAATTGATCTGATGAAGAAATTCGCATTGTTAGAAATAGTCTTTGAAAAAACAGAAAGGTATAATACAGCCCTTTAATATACACAGTATTCAAAAGTATGAACAGTAGAGATGTAACTGTGCCTGCATGTAACAGAGCAGTGAAACAGAGCTTCTACTATATCACAAACAGTACATAATATTTTAATTTTCATGAGACTAGTAAAACATTTGTTACACTGTGGTTTTTAACAAGGAATAGTGTAAATGTCTCAGTTAAAAATATATTCTCAGCTTGGACAGGTGGTATTTAAGGAGTTTGGAGTGAGAAATGGCTTGGCAGTGTAACAAGGCATATTACAAGTGCCTACCTTGAAAGGCAAAAAAAAAAAAAAAAAGAAAGAAAGAAATAGACATTTTCCATTACTACCTACTGTTAAGGTGCTTGCATTATCCCCTAAACAACCTCGTGCCTGTGGCAGTAATCATGCACTGTCATTTTTTCGTATTAATGTGAAAGTGCAGTTCAATCTTTTTGACAAATATGGCATCGCTTCTGGCTGGGCAGAATTTTTGTCACTCAAACCCAGTTGATGTATAAGTAGGTTATGACATGCTGGCTGAAATGACTTTGGATGGACTGTATTGAGGAAGGTAAAGTTTTACTTAAGGGGTTATTTTTCTTTCCATTTCCCTTTCCTTCTCTCCCTCCCCTCCCCCACACTTCCCCCTCTTCAGATTCATCCTACTTCCTTGTTTCTTTATAAGCTATATCATTCTACCCAGGTAATGGTTTATAGAGAAACCGAGGGAAGCTTTCCTTGGAAGTGTGCAATTTGCTTCTTTGAGTTATTATTTTCTCAATTATGTGTGTGCATATGATAATGCACACCAGTGCACAATCTAAGGGATTTACAAATTTTTCATCTCTTATAAGGCAGCTTGTTTTCTAAAAAGGTCTATTCTAACCCTGTAGGGTTTTTATAACCCTAGCCCTTAAAGTCATTCATAATCTGTCAGCTTGTGTGAAATGTGAACATTCTTCTGCCTTTTCAGTTTTGTAATTTCTTTAGTTACAGGTTTTGTTCTCCTAAGGTGCCCTTTCAATCATGTGTGGTTTGGAAGTAGTTTTTTAAATTTTTTTCTTCTTTGGTTGTTACATCTATATTTCTCATGGAGTTGAAATGAAAGGTTTATTACATTATTACTTTAAAAGCTGACACATGAATTCTCCGTGCTAACTCCCAAAGTGGCACTCCTGAGAAAGAGGTCATTTCTTTGGTAACTTAATATGCCAGGTAAGATCTGTTTGTACTTTAAATAAAAAGCTATTGAGTTAGGAAATAGTATCTTTAGAAAATGCAGACTAAAATCAATAGTTTTTCTAACTCCCCAAATAAGATTATTAAGGAATTGCCCATGCTTTCAGTTTCTATCATTCTCTCCTAGTAGACTATGCTGAGTAAACATATAGAAATACAGATACTGATATAGATGTGGGTTCCTAGCAATTCAGTGTAGACATAGACACTGAAGATGAGGATCTCTTCCTCCTTGTTCATGTGTTTGTGGCCTGCAGGGAGTCTCGCCTTCCCAGGAACACTCAAGCTCCTACAGGCAACACTCTGGAGCTGCCTTCGTCCGCTTTTAGTAGTCGCGGCATTACCTTACTAATTATAGTTAACTTTGTATTATTCAAACTTAACACTTTAATTATGATATTTAAACTAATACTTCAAAAAATCTATTTGGCCTTTTAAAAAAATGTCAGTCTTATTCAATACATTTTGAGAAATAAAACAAAACAGATTGGAAAAACTCCTCTTATAACATGAAAATATTCATTAGGATTACAGCATTTATTTTTGTCACAGCTAATGTATTTTGTGTTTTAAGTCAAACGTAATTTTTTTTGGCTCTCATATATATTGTTCTGGAAAGTGCATGGCATTTGTTATAAAAATGTTTTCATGCATGATCTCAATTGTGATGTTTGTGTTAAAATAAGACACACATTTTTAAATTAACATGGTATATAGGTGTAGAAATTGGCAAGAAATTAAATGCTCAATATAAGGAAATGATTTTATAAATTACACCTTATCTATGTAAAATATTATATACCCATTAAAATGATATATACAGCCTTAATTTGTATATAGTATAATGTTAAGTGAGAAAATCAAGGTATGACAACATAAGAATAAAAATCAGATAATCATTTTATAGGTATTTTTCTTATTTTTTAACATTAATACAAATCATTTATAAAATTAAATACTTATTAAAGAAGAAAATTTACCAAGTACAAAGTAGAAAGAAGACATTAATCTTTAGTGATGGACACAATTTAACTAACTCAAGGTTAACTTAGACTGTCTGACTTTGGTCATCATATCTCTAAATTTGGGGTGATTATACTAACAAAAAGGGTCTATGTAGAGACTATGCTAATAATATTGCAGGTTAACATTGAAAACTTAGTTAAGGATACACACAAACACACATTTTTCTGTAAATAAGTATAATTGAGGGTTTTAGGATGTCATGTCCTTTAAACCATGCAATTAATTTAGGCTTGGGATGTTTTTATTTTGAGCAAAATCTTTTTTCCTTTTCATTTCAGTCAAAATACTTGAAAGAATGAAATAGGACTGTTACAGATTGGGAGATGTACAAGGCTTACTCCTAAGACTGTGCTTGTGTGAGAGAACATGTTTTCTGGCACTCACGGATCATTCAGCAGCGTTTTTATTCCGGTAACTTAGTTTGGAAGGCATTTCAACTTCTGAGTGCCGTTTTTTTATTTTCAGGTTGAAAACATATAACTTTGCTGTGATTTTAGAATGTTGTTTTTAAATTAGACCCTGAAAATTTTCAGAACTGAAAATATTTGGCCCTGGACTAGAACTGGTTAAATTTTTATTTAAAGGTAGGTTGTAAGTGACAGTAACTACATTGACAAATTTTTATTTAGTATTTAATTCAATACAATCCTAGGTCAGGTGCAGCAGGTAGAATCAGGTTCTAACCTGAATTTGGAGAAAGGCATATAAGTAGAAATAACATTACAAAAGTGAGTTTATCAGTTGTGGATGGCAATATTAACAGTACAGTATGTCATAATAGCAATCAAGTTTATTAAGTGCCTATTCTGCTTTTTAATTTTGACCTACTAAATACTTAAAAGTAGAGAATCTTAATATACTTGGGCAGCTTGGTGATGCAATTTTTCCAAAAATTATATAGGAATAATTTCTCTATAGGAAAGTTTGTTATAACCCACCCTGTGATATGACCCATTTACCTTTGGATAGTAGCCAAGTAATGTAAAACATAGTTTATTCGGGAAGGAAGAATACTATGGAAAACAAAGTAAAAAATATCAAAATATCTCAGATGAGAAAGACCCTAGAATTACAAATAGGAAAATAATTTTATATATGCTTTTTGTTCAGTTTAGAAGTGAATCATTACATTACCTTTTCATGTTAAATAGTAGTAATAAACTTTTTAAACTTATGGTATAGATTTAAATTTAAACTTGTATGTTTAAGATTTATTTCGTTTGTTGGAGTGCTTGCTGGCAAATAGCATATTTATGTAGTCTTTACTATTAAAATTAGATTATTTTTTTCCCTGGCTGTGTTTATATTTCTGTGCCATTTTGCTCTTCTGACCAACCAAATTTTAATAGTTTTGTGTTGTCATGATTTTTTTTTTTTAATATTTGTGTGTAGGGCATAGTATACATAGGCTATGTCTCAGTTAAAACACCAGGGTGATTCCAAAGATGTTTTTTGTTATCATTGTTTATTTTGGAGAAGTTGAATATTTTATCCTGAAATGGTTATACTTTATTTCTATTTGTTGCTTGATGTCATTGATTACACAAGTGAATTTAAGTACATTAAAAAGAATAAGTAGCCATCATTTTATTATTTATATAATTACATAAGAATATATGTGGTATTTACCTCCTTCATAATTTCAAGAATAATTTGAGATTGTTTACTAGAACATACAAAGTTGAACAGAAGAATATTATGTTGATATTATGGAGGGGAGAGGGACACTAGGGACAAAATGGATTAATTTCAGGGGTTATGGGAATATATAAACATCTATGTCATAGAATCTGGTGTTATAAGTGGAGATCATAGTTTTGAGTATTACTAATAAAAGTAAAATCAACAGTTTTTAATACATTAATTCAATTAATAGCTATGATGTATATTATTTATAATACAAGAACTAATGTTTCAATCACTTATAGCATTCTAAGAACTATGTTCAGTATTTGACACATGATTGTGTTATTTACCATTCAGTGACCCTGCAGTGTGGTGATATTGTTATATTTTGCATATGTGGTAAAGGAATCGCAGAGAAGTGTTTTGTCCAAGGTCACACTAACTATGGTTGAGCTTGGGTGTGAATCCAAATGCTTTTACTCCAAAATCAATAATCTTATCCGCAGAAGTCACAGTTTTTATAAGGTAAAATAAATCAGTTGCTTCAGAAAAATATACCTTGTCTTAATTCTAAGGATAAGAACAAAATATCTTCTGTGGGTCTCAGGCTTGATTCAAGGATAATATGGAGCCATCTAGAGAAATGCCTGTAATGCCTCTCCTTCAGGCAATCCTTGTGAATATCTCTTTGCTCTTTGTTGCTCCTAAATTATTTTGTCTTCAGGCTATGAGCAAATTGATTTTCTAAAAGCTGTGTCTCCTATGAACAGTTAATATTAAAGCCAATAGGAATAGTTGCTGGTTAGAATTTTAGTAACTTTGTCCTTATCAAGATCTGGAAGAAAAACTTTGAGGATCTAGAAATTCATGTATCATGCAGAATTTAAGTGTCCATGACATTTGATTTTTCTCTTTTACTTCTATTATAGTTTTAAATGTTGAAAGGAAGTATACAAGAAAAAAACAAAATCACCTTAAAATCCTACCATGCAGAAAAAATGATCATTAATTGTTGGTGAACTTCATTTCATAGAAGCACATCTGTTTCTGTGTGTGTGTGTGTGTGTGTGTGTGTGTGTGTCTGTGCATCTGTGCATGTGTGTAAAGAAGAAAATGAGAAAAGGTTAATGGTTGGATAAAATGATTTACAAGAAAAAAATAAAAAATATTACAAAATATATTCCATATGCACTAGTTTTTAACAATAAATACTTAATAACTTCATATAATGATAAAATAGGAAACTGAATAATAAAAATAAAATACGTAAAACTGAAATGACTGTCAGCTATGTAAAATTTTCCTGCCACAAGTGTTTCTTTCTTTCTTTTATTTCTCTTATTCCTTATTTCATTTAAGTTTTTTTGATGCCATGTGCCCAAAAGTCCTGGGGGTTTCATAGCAATTCTCAGCATAGCTTTGCTCACATAGATTTTAAGAAAGGAAAACTGTATTAAAATTGTAACATTCAATATATACTGATAACAAAAGATGAATACAAGTCAGATTTGACTTTTGCAATTACAAGAGGTGCTCAAAGGGGTTACCATCAGCGTCTAGACACTTCTGATTACTGCAAACTACTGCTTGAGCAACATTGACCAGTGTCTACTTGTATACATTTTTTTTGGCACCTCCAGTATATATAAGATAGATATATAGATAGAGATAGACATAGACATAGGTATCCATGTAAACATATGTAGAATTGCATCTGTGAGATTTGTATAAAAGAGTGTTATGTTTGTTATAATGTGGGAAAACTATTCAGTAAGATCAGTTATATTTTAAATATCACATGAATTAAGGAAATATATTATGAAATATTAAATATTAAGGGGTCAAGATGATTATTTTTTGAAATTCATTTTTTAACAACTTTTGATGGTCACTCTTTACCTTTTTCTATCAATGAATTATTATTAATTGGTAGAAAACAAAATTATAATGGTATTAGCACTATATTAGAAAATTTCTTATTTGACCCTGTGATGTTATATAATATTTGTCTTCCATATTGGAGCTATAATTATCACTGCTCTCTCATTCTAGCTATGAATTCTAATAACCAGTCATTTTACCATGATTTATCTACTCTTGTGTTCTGTATTTGACATATACCTTTTAACTGGATTTTTTTCTAGTAGATTTCTTCAGAGAATGTAGTGTTGCAAAGGTATTTTTTTAAGTGTATTAAATATGTAAGCAAATATATCAAATAACCTTATCTGCTTCTATTTCTGAATAAGTATCAGGTTTTACTTTGAAATAACTCTAAGAATAACTAATACC
>NW_017732283.1:537454-547495 GCF_001890085.2 Hipposideros armiger | reverse complement strand
GGAGAGAACACAGTAAAATGCTCACAAAAATGAGAGACTGTGGCTTTGGGAAAGTAAGAAGACATTGAGACTTCTCTTCACCAGTGTATTTTTGGGGAGAAGTTATAGACAGTTAACAAATTTCACAATTTTTGCCATGGCAAAAAGGAAGAAGGACCCTGGAAGTCAGAAGAGAGGGCGTGCTAGGGGATACTGTGCTTTGAGACATCCAAACAGAGCTTTGTAATCACCACTTGACAGGTACAAAAGCTAATCCACTGCTGGAGAGGACCCATAAACCTTCAAAATTTTACAAATGAATCATCTAATTGTCATTAAATACTTAACTGGGAGTCTGCCAGGTCTGCACTCAGAGCTCTATTCCTTATGACAGAACTGTCCCAGCCCTGGCATTAGTATGCCACTGCACTCACATTCACTCTGCTGCCTCAGTCTGTTGTTTCACAGCCAGCATAAATCAATAGTAACCACCCAGGGCATAGGGATTATTGGAGGTTCGGCTCATAATGAAAGCAGAACAAACCCCAAATGACAGGCATATTCATAGCTCAGACCCACAGGCTTCTCTAAGGCCCGGGGAGCCTAGGAGCCATTCCAGCTCTCTGCGAGGGCCATGGGTTTGGAATAATAAATAAAATTATTCATTCTTTAATCCTTACCACTTGCATCCTTTGAAAACCTCAGGCAGTAAACGAAGATTGTGGGCTGTTGTGGGAGGAATTCTGATGAAGCTGTGTTTCCTGATCTGCATGGTAAGGCCCCCTACCCTCTCACAGCCAATGCCCCTGCATATACACAAGTGTAGGGTGTGTCAACCTAATGGTTTGGCTGTTGATACAGTGGTTCACAGATAGATACCAGCTGGGTGTGACCCACCATTCAGAGAGCATAGTCTTCTTCACCATCTCCTAGAACTTAACATGTTTAAGCTTATTATTGTAACGTTTAGGAAAGAAATACTCAAGAATCTATAATTCTAGTGAATGTTGTCTTACAAAATCACTTTAAGAGACTGCAAATTCCAAAAGATCTAAAAATGCACTATAAAACCCTCTTTGGGGACTATCTTTAGGGAATATTGATTTTTCTTCCAGGTGCTTGAAGTAGGTAAAGGACCTGGGAAAAGTAGCACAGAATTGGAGATAACCAAACCCCCTCACCCTTGGACTTCTGTTACTAACCCTGAGTCACAAGAACTTAGCTCCATACCATTCTGACTCAAAAGATTGGAGGCCTTAATGCTGTGCCCCTTCTTCCTCTCCCCCTGAAATTTGCCCCATGCCAAAGTCTCAGTACTGAGGAGAGGTTTCCCTCAGCACCTGAGGCTACTTGGAGCACATAGACAAATACCAAATAAGAATCTGGCTGTGTAGAGTCTGAGAAAAGAAATGGTTGGCGCCCTAGTCAGAAATATAAGGCTTCTGTGAGTCCCTCGTCTCCACTAAATAATTTGCTTTTTGGGTTTTTGCCACACAATCTTTTTTATTTTTTTATTTTTGACTATTATTATTAAATTTATTGGGGTAACATTGGTTAGTAAAATTATATAGGTTTCAAGTGTACATTTTAATAATACATCATCTATATATTGCCTTGTGTGTTCACCACCCAAAGTCAAATCTTTTGAGACCATATGTTTGATCCCCTTTACCCTCTTCTCCCCTCCCCACGCCCTGCCCTTACCCTCTGGTAACCAACTAAGCTGTTGCCTGCATCTATGAGTTTTTATTTCTTTGCTTGTTTGTCTTGTTACTTTGTTGTTTTCAATCATGTGTCTATATGGGTGAAGTCATATAGTTCTTGACTTTTTCTGCCTGACTTATTTTGCTTTGCATGTTAATCTCAAGATCCATTCATTTTGTCACAAATGGCAGTATTTCATCTTTTATTATGGCTGAGTGATATTCCATTGCATATATGTACCACATCTTCTTTATCCAATCATCTATCGAAGGACACTTTGGTTGTTTCCATGTCTTGGCCACTGTGAAGAATGCTATAATGAACATATCTTTATGGATAAATGTTTTCAGATTTTTGGGGTAGATGCCCAGAAAAGGGATTACTGGATCATATGGTAATTCTATTCTTAATGATTTGAGAAACCTGCATGCTGTTTTTTTGTAGTGGCTGTACCAATTTATATTCCCACCAGCAGTGTATGAGGGTTCCTTTTTCTCTGCAGCCTCTCCAACACTTGTTATTACTTGTCTTTTATTAATAGCCATTCTAACAGGTGTGAGGTGGTATCTCATTGTGGTTTTGATTTGCATTTCTCTAATAGTGAAATTGAGCATTTTTCATATATCTGTTGGCCATTTGTATGTCTTCTTGGAAGAAGTGTCTGCTCAGGTCCTCTTCCCATTTTTTAGTTGGATTGTTTGTTTTTTGATATTGAGTTGTATGAGTTCTTTATATATATTTGATATTAGCCCCTTATCAGAGGGGTTGTTTGTAAATATCTTATCCCATTTGGTTGGTTGTCTCTTTGTTTTGTTGATGATTTCTTTTGCTGTGCAGAAGATTTTTAGTTTGATATAGACTTATTCATTTATTTTTTATTTTACTTCCCTTGACTTTGAGGTCAAATTCACAAAATCCTCTATACGATCAAGGTCCATAAGTTTAGTACCTATATATTCTTATATGCAATGTATTGTTTGAGGTCTTATAGTTAGGTCTTTGATCTTTTTTGAGTTAATTTTGGTGTATGGTGACAGATAGCAGTCTAGTTTCTTTCTTTTCCATGTGGCTTTTCAATTTTCCCAGCACTGCTTATTGAAGAGGATTTCTTCTCTCCATTTTGTGTTTTTGATTCCTTTGTTGAAAATTATTTGCCATATCTATGTGGGACCTAATCTTGAGTTACTATCATTTCCCACTCCAAGTGTCAGTCACCTACTTAGGGCCAGAATGGCTTCTTTTCTTCCTCCTGATTGGAGAATCTTAATCTAGTTTGTGGGTGAGAATCTCTGTATCGGTGATACAAATATTTTGTTTATGGAGTAATCACTGGAGCCCGAGATCTTCAAAACTCAGGCTTTTGAAATCCAGAAATATTTTCACTGCTTTCATGGTGTGCCAGTTTTCTCAAAAAAGCAATGTCACTACTGGCTGAAGTAGGTGGAAAATGGAAGGGTATGGAGAATTGTGGGGAGATGATATCTCAAAGTACCATCCCACAATTCTTACATGATGGAGAGTAAAATTTTAGATGCTTAGAAGCCCACAATCCACAATAGAGGCTGATATTGTCTTGCAAAGTCTTGTAATAAGACATGAAAAGAAGTGAGACATAAATATTGAAATAAAATAAAATAAACTGGTTTGCTGGTGACACGAGCACCTTAAAAATCTAAAGCAATCAATTTAAGAACTATCATTATTATACTTCAAAATGTAGAAGACTGACATAACAAAAGACAGACAAAAGTAAATAATTTTTTTATTCTAATCACTATCAATAAGATGTAAAATCTCCCCCCACCAATAAAAATCCTATTCACAATAATAAAAAATAAGATGGATGCACAGTAGTGGGCTCAGGGACTTCATTGCATCTTTTTTCCTCTTAACTATCATATCGGACATATAATATTATCTCTATTGCTATTTTTCTAATAAGAATTTGAGTATCAAAAAGTCATTTTGCTGCTAAGTTACCATGATACCCCATCTTAAAATCAATAGAGGAACACAATCTAATAGATACAGATATTTTGAAACCACACACACACACACACACACACACACACACACACACACACACACCCCTTCTGTACAATGAAACATAATAAAATTGAGAGAAAAAGGACTACCTACCTAGGAAATGTTTATATCAAATCTGACAGGTTAAGGAAAAAAGCTCTTTATACAAGAGCTTATTTTTCAAATGGGTTAGCACTCTCAAGAGCACAATAGTTTGATGTGTAAAGAATGTGGACAAACCAAAGTGCTTGTACAATTAGTAAAGGAATGCTTAAAAATTGCCCATCATTTTTTTGTATTCAAAGAATAGCTAATGCAAAATATCTGTAGAAATCATTTGGTAGCTATTAAAAAACCAAATGACCCAGAGTCAGTTCTCCTTCCACCACCATATATTTGACCCCTTTTACCTGACTCTGAGTGGTGAACACACAATGCAATATATTAATGGCATAATATAGAAATGTACCCTTGAAACCTATATAATTTTACTCACCAATGTCTCCCCAATAAATTTAATAAAAATAAAAAAATGAAATTTTATAATAATAGAACTTGAACTTGGTTGGTGTTATGGTTTTACTGGCATGATTATTTATTGCTGGTGGACTTTGAAGTAGAAAGAACCGTTCTGAATGATGTTGTAAAAATATTTAGTAAGAGCCATAAAAGTACTCATATTTCTTGACCCAGTAATTTCAGACCATATGAATTTATTCTAAGGAAATATTTGCCAGGGGAAAAATACTCCACATTTGCACAGATAGGATTTTTGTTTGTTTGTTTGTTTTCTTCAGAAAGAGGGGTGTGGTTGATCAGTGTGTACACTGAGGAATCAGATGCCCTTGGACTCACAAGTGAGCTTTCCCAATCAAGTTCCTGAGGACCTTAGGCAAGTGATGTGACTTCCCTTTGCCTCACTTTCTTCATGCAGATAATGTGTTACAGCCTAAATTGTGGGTTGTGAGGACTGAGTGAACTAATAAATGGGGAGCACATAGAAAATGCCTGGCATGTTGCAAGCACTCTGTTGTGTAAACTATAATTGAACAAAAATTGAAAAAAAAGGAACCAAGTTAACTACCCCACATTAGGAGGATTGCTTAAAAATCATATTGCCCTGACATGAAACCATTTTATAAAATCGTGAAGATGGTATTTTGAGGACTCTGAAAATAAGTTATGATAAAATATCTAGTAAAATAAAGACTAACAATTCCAAGTTCCCTGCAAACACAACCATGCAAAATATGTCTGAAGAAGGAAAGAGGAAAATTGTTCTGCTAAAGTGGTTGGGTGGTGGGCAGTTTGCAGAGAATTTTCTTTAATCTTATATCGCCTTTAAAAACTTGAAACAATAAAGCAATACCATAAGAAAACTAATTCCCTTTAAATACCGCCTTTGGCTTTGACTGCTCTGGTGTGCAAAATCAAGCACTCCTGGAATGAGGCCATTGGGAGAACCTCAGGGGATGCAGAGGACAGACTGGGTGCTGGCAGTTGCAACAGCAGCAGCAGCAGGAGCTGCGTGCTCACCTGCACACGGAAAGCCCTGGGTTCCCTGCAGTGAGGAATCACGTGACCCCCCTTGCCAGATCATCTCCCTGTCAGTGAAAGTGAGACTTGCTCCGTTCTGATTGTCTAAGCCTATTGTTGACTCTGGACAGATTTCAAGGAGGCTGGAAACAGTGGGGACTGTAAGGAAGAGCTTAGAACCAAGAGGAACGTCTATCTCCCAACCTCCTTTCTGGAAACTGATGAGAGAAGTGACGAGAAAGTGGTGATATTTGGTACATGTCAAAGGGTTGAACCTACTGTATTAGTGAGGCTAACTAAGACACAGAGCTCCCAATCTTAATATTTGAAAACAATAAAAATTTACTTTGGACTCAGGTAAAATCCAGGGACTAGGGATGTGTCCATTATACTAGCTCTGACATCCACTAAGGCCCAGAGATCCTCTCTATTAGTGGCCTGAAGAAGAAAGAGGGAAAACATGGAGGATGGCATAGAATATTTTGGGAACTTGGTCTGAAAGTAGCACACATCACAGCCTATCTACATTCCACTGGCCATAGCTGGCCATGCCCCACCCAGACACAAAGGGGGATGGAAATGTTGTTTGCCTCTGTGCTCAGGAAGGGAAAGTGTGATGAGGACCTGGTCATGTTCCACTATGCCTAGGAGAGCTGAATGTTGGAACATGAGTTTGGTCTAATTGTTGAAAATTCTAGGCAGAAGATATGACCTAACAGGGCATGGTTCATACAGACATCAGAGAAATTAAGGCATATTTGGGGATTTGAAAAGTATTTTTTTGACTTGAGAATAGGGTATATGTGGGAGAATGTCAAGAGTTAACACTTGAGAGGTGGCAGTGTCACCCCATCTGGGGCCTTCTGTACCATGCTAGAGTGTTTGGATTTTGTCCTATAGTAACGGGGTAGAGGCCATTGAAAGACTTTAAATAAAGGATTGTCATGTTGAGAGTGACATTTTGGAAAGTCATTCTGGAATGGAAGATAAAACTAGAGGCAAGGATACCAGTTAGGAGGCTGTTTCTTGTAGTGTTGCTTAGCTCAAGAATTCTCAAACTTGATTTAGATACTAAAACTGAAAAGATTAAGCATTAGAACAATCAGTGTCATCACTCATCATATAACCTCTGGAAAACTCCACTCTGCACTAATGAAAGAATAAAAGTGGAAAAGGAAAATAACATCTTTGTGTTGCTGTAAAAGCCTTGGGGATACTTGGACCCCATGTCACAAACCACTCATCTAAAACTAAGGGGTATATTTTACAGCTTGACTCAGTATTCATATACTTAGGCATATACATATATAAAACAATTCATGATATTTTATATCTAGTATATCTCACTTAAACAAGTGGTGGTTGTCACTCATTTAACCAAGATATCCACCTTGTAATAGGTCATAATCCTCATTTCAAAAACCACTTCCTTATCTCACTGAAAGATACCATTCTACTGTCAGTCTCGAGGCCCAAATCTGGTGTCATGTGAGACATCTCAGTCATCCTTACCATGCCCCATAGTCCATGAGTCACATTATTTATGGTCTATTTCTTAAATGCCCCTCATCTAATTTCCACTATTACCATTGTTTAGATGAGTGGTTTGTGACATGGGGTCCAAGGATCCCCAAGGCTTTTACAGCAAAACTAAGATGTCATTTTCCTTTTCCACTTTTATTCTTTCATAGGTGCAGAGTGGAATTTTCCAGAGGTTATATGATGAGTGATGACACTGATTGTTCTAATGCTTAATCTTTTCAGTTTTAGTTTCTAACATGTTGTACATTGATAGAGGTGACCCTCCTAACCAAAACCTCATAAGTTTTATGCGTGCAGTGGGATCCTGGGACCAAGGAGCTCAAGAATCCTTGGTTTAGAGCTTCATGAGTCAGTATTTTCATCACCATTATTAATAACTGGGCATGACTCTGTGGCCTTTGGCATCTCTAAACAGCCATTCTTGCTAGACTATCTGAACTTCTACTTTATCAGTAGCATTCCTCTTTCTGATTATCCAGAAGAATGTCTGCACTATGATTCCTGGAGCTTCAATGCCAGTTCTGTCCTTGAACTTCAGCCTGTTGTACCAATTTTAGAATACCCGGGCTTTATCTTTCAGGCCTCTAAATGTTGGCGTGCTCAGGGCTCAGTCCTTGGACTCTGTGATATAATAGGAAATATATATATTTGGTCTCTACCCAGGGGAATACAGAGCTCCTAAAACCTTTGTAATAGCCTAAGTGATTGGGATGATAGGAGCATCTTACACATTGTGTCTAAATCCCTTGGAATTTCCTGGGTGATAGGAGCATCTTTTGTTCTCATGAGGTGACCCTGGGTGGCTCCTGGATGGCTTCAGTGTCAGTGCTGGTCACCAGAAAGACTAAGCCATGATTAGAGGCTTGGAGCTTTCAACCCCATCCCTACCCTCTAGGAAAAGAGAAGAGTTGAAGATTGACTTAATTATTGATCATTCCTACATGATAAGGTATCATAAAAATCCCCAAACCCTGGGTTTTGAAGAGATTCTGGATAGGCAAATGCATCTATGTACTGGAGGGTGGTGTTTCCCAACTCCATGGGGGCAGAAGCTCCTGTGTGCTCAGGACCCTTCCAGACCTTGCCCTATGGGCCTCGTCATCTAGCTATTCATTTGTATTACTTATCACATCCTTTTTTATAAACCAGTAAGTGTTATGGTAAATGTAAGTAAAATGTTTCTTTGAGTTCTGTGGGCCATTATAGCAAATGATCATATCTGAGGAAGGGGATGTGGGAACCCTCAATTAAGCAGCCAATTTGTACAGAAGTGTGGGTACCCTGGGTACTCAGTACTGTGACTAGTGGCTGAACTGGGGGCCAGGCTTATGGGACTGAGCCCTTAACCTGTGGGGTCTTCCCTAACTTCAGGCAGTCAGTGTCAGAAGTGAGTTAAATTTTAAGACACCTACTTGGTGTCCAAAGAGAACTGGAGAGTTGCTTGTTGTGGAAAACCCAGACATTTGGTGTCAGAAGTTGTGTGAGCAGAGAAACAGTTTTCTATTCAACACCTCTGCCTCTCTGTCTGTACTCATTCACTAGTCATCTTACCTCATCCCATGGCATTTTTAGTCTGTGGTTCTGAAAAGGCTTTTCCAGAACCACACCCACTTTCCTTTGAGGGACCTGGGCCTCCAGCATCTGACGTGGAGCTTTACCCTGAGCCCTCATGCCCAGGCAGGCTTGTCCCTCCTACTTCTTCAAGCAGCTGAGCTCAACCAGACCAAATCTTTCTTATTAAGGCCACATTCCAGGGATGGCGCACATCTTGGAGGAGTCTGGGCACCTGGTGCTATCAGAGTCTACAATCAAAACTTAAAATATACAGTCTACAGGATAGTTCCTATTTTTAACTTCAGGCTAACCTTGGCAGAATAGACCAGTCATGTCTGGTAGGGCAGGGTCCTAGTGACGGTGTTAGGTTCTCTGGAGTGGGGGGTGTGGCCATGACTCAAGAGAAGTCACGTAATTTGAGCACAGGTCTCTGGTTCACACAGAGGTTATCCATATGCCCCATTGCCTGAAGTTCTTCATCTGATCCATAGCCAAGAACATTCCTGAGTCTTGTTTTCCTCTGAGGCTGAGAGACAATGAGTGGTTTCCAATGTCTGGGGATATGTCCAATTAGGTTAAGAGACAGATGAGAAGTCATCCGTGAGTCAATGAGTCAGAACTCATTGCCAGGGTCACAGAAACAAGACTCATCTAAAAGGAGGGGAAGGGGAAAAAAAAAGAGCAAGACATGTCAGTAATTCCATTGTACATGGGTGACCTAGTTGAAAACTGAGATGGGATCTCAGATATAGAAAAATGGAGAGAGAAGACAGGGACCCAGCTGAACAAGGAAGAAATGGGGGCATGCATCTTAACACAATAGCCCAGGTACAGGTCAGAATGTCGTCAACATCCAGAGTGAGGTGATAGTGAAACCCTTAAACATTTTACCAATGTTCCACCCAATTAAGTTATCAGGTAGATGGGGGCTAGGGGTTGCAGCTGCCAGCTTCCCTGCTTGTTCTCTCATTCATTCATTCATTCATTCATAGATGTGAGTCTTAGGCAGCCTAGAGGACAGGAGCCAAGGAAGAGAATGGCTCTCATTCTCTCGCTTTGTGTCAGGTCTGGTATTTAGTGCTGCACCAGCATTTTCTCATCAGTTCTTTAACAACCTGTTAGGGAGGAATTATTACCCCTATTTTAAACGTGAGGAAATGAGATTCAGTGACATCAATCATATCGTTCAGCCACAAAGCCAGTGAGCTGTAGATTCTGGGTTTATACCTTGTGTTTCTGATTCCATTGCCCATGCTCTTAATGATAACACTACACTCTCAGCCACGAGTCCTGAGGCTAGAGGAGCAATCTGTATCTAAGTAATCAGACAGTGAGCAGCTTGAAGGCAGGGACCAGCTAGTTTCTTCTGGGTGTCATTAGCATCTGGCAAGGTATCATGCAGATGCTTAGGGAAAATGCACCAAACTAAACTGGACTGATTTCATGTTATCTTTCAAATAGTTAAAAAAAACACATGTGAGAGTAATTTGAGCTTTCAATACTTTGAGAATGGATAACAGAGTTTTGTGTGTCTATTTTTATCAGTTAATTTTTACTTTATTGAACCCAGACTTTCACTATTATCCTGCATCTCATGCTTTATACATTTCACCATCAGCCCCTTAGCAATACAACTCAAATGGACAGGCTTACTTTCTGTTCTTGGAAAATCACCAGCCTTGTTTTCATGATAACTAATAT
>NW_017732283.1:520940-528814 GCF_001890085.2 Hipposideros armiger | reverse complement strand
CTGACTGTACAGAGGCTTTTCCAGGTTGGTTTCCTTACTAGCAGGGTTCTGAGTTCCTTCCAACTTCTGTGTTTTCCAAGATGCAATCTATTCTGTTTCTCTTCAGTTGTGGAGTTTCCTCTAAGCCAAGAATTACGTTTTGTTTGGTTGTCCCTTCCAAATGTTTTCCCTATAACCACTGTAATGAACTGACAGATGGATGTTTGATCTTCAGGAGATGTAATGAAGATTTATTTTCTAAATAGGACAAGCCAAGGTTATCATACAAAAAAGCTAACATTCTGCAAATTGCGCTCAAACCAACAATGTCAATTTCATTGGATATGACTTTTCTCTCTGAATCACATCCATAGCTCATACCATCATGTTGATTGCCTTGCTGATAAACACTAATTATTGATAAGACCAGAACTTTCATGAATTCCATAAATCTTATATTCAGGACATTTTAAACATAGAATGCGTAATGGTTCTGGTTGTTTGATAATCCTTTGTCCTTCAGGAAGGAATTATCTAGATACCTTGCTTGGACAACCTGAAAAAAAAAACCCCACATGTACAAGATCATCAATAAACATTGACTAAGCTTAAGTCCACTGTATATTTGACCACAGACAATGACCTTCTGGGAACAGAAGAATTACCAAGAGATATCATACTAAGATGAATTTGCCACAAGAAATTCCCTACTTTCTAGACTCCAACTCAACCAGTTACCCTCACTGGTAACTAACTGCTGAGCCACTTGACTTTCTACAGGGCTCTGTTCTGTTACTTACATTGTAGCTTCCTCCCCTGTTCCTCTGCTCAAGGGTTGTTGCTTAGAAATTTGCTTACAGGTGAATCCAGCTGTATTCCTATAGGCTACTTCACTTTCTCTCTCTTTTAAACAGTAACAGGTGAATATAATACACATTAATACCACAAAATAATTGGCCTCTGTCTAAAATCTACATAGAAGCTGTGATGCCAGTGCTTGGTGGCCAGCAATTCACGCTGCATGCTCTGGTGGATGAATTGGCTCTATACCTAGAGTGAACAGTGCAAGCAAACTATAAAAATGTAAAATGTACTAAACCACCAACTGACATTATGGAAATAAGACAGTGGCTGGCCAAAACCCACAGTGTATCAATTAGTGGGATCTTTGTATTTGGCAGAGTGTACGCTTGGTTCTGGAAACAGAATGCTTCATGTTTTATGCAGTCATATATTTCCCTTTTATTCAAAGAAGGCAAACACCTGCAGTATGTGTTGAGAGAGCTCAGATTACTGTGTTAAAGTTTGCATCAACTCTGTTTGAAGCTCCCATCAACTAAGCTTGGTCGACAAAATGACTGCTATAATTATTTAATGGATTGGTTCATTTGCTTTTCTCTCCACAGCTCTCTGTAGATATTTCAAGGACACAACAGTTTTGTTTTGTTTTCCTATGGAAGGGACAGTGATAGAAATCTTGGTTGCCTGATCATTTCAAATGAGATTTCACAGGATGGCTGGATCTCATTGGGATCCTCAGGGCAGATGTAGGCACATGCAGCTGAATCTGTAAGTTCTCCCAGAGTTGAGAGGTTCAGAGAAGGAAGTTCACACTAGTCAGATTCACAGGGACTGACTTTGTGGGATACTGGAAATATCTTGTGCTTGCATCAGACTATGAAGGATCAAAACTCTGGCCCTGCCATTTATTAGTGTGCTGGCTTTGGGAATATCTCTTACCCTTTCTAAAATTTTGTACCCTTTCTTTGGAAAATGGAGAGATTACCTACCTAATAAAATTATTGTGAAAATAAAGAATAATAGATATAACTAACCTAACCTCCTGTTTGGCATACAGTAGGTGCCACTAAGTAGTGTTATTCACTAACAATAGTGGTAAACTTGAAGGGATGCCTGTGGCTGGTTGTCTGCTTGGGCAGGTATTTTGTGTCCTTAAATTCAGGAAATCAGGATAAAGTTTCCTGAATACCCTTCAGGGAGANTGGATGGGGTTGTGACTGCTTCAATCAAGAGGGTTAGAAGGAGGCATTTTGTGTGATTTCTGAGGCTAGGTCATGAAGGTCAGGCAGCTTCTGTTTCATTTTCTGAAACATTTACTCTTCGGGTGCTGAGACCACATTTCAATATTTCCTCCTTTGAGACCAAACATTTATATCTGTTTTACATTTCCTCTTGATGTCTAAGGAGCATCTCAAATATAATAAGTCTAATGGAGAGAAATCTTGATTCATTTCCTGCTAAAATCTGTTCCTCTCCAGTATTCCTCTTTCTAACTACTTTGCAATTACTCAAAACTAAGATCTACGATACATTCTTGACTGCTCTTGCCTCTCACAGCATTCCAGGATGGTGCAATACCCAGTATCTGTCCCCAATGTGACCACTTCTCTTTTCTGCTACAATCTTACATTTAGTCAACATTGTTTTACCATGACACTAATTCACAGCCTCTTAAATGGTGTCCCTGTTTAGAGTCTTTCCCCAGTATACAGAAATTAGTGTGATCTCAATAATTCCACCTACCTTTAAACTGCTGTGATGGACAGTTTACATGGAGGTCATCTGTTTGACTCAACCTTTCAGTTCTGTGAGTGAAGAAGTCTCCAGATGATACCAGCCCAGCCATTTGAATCAACCTCACCCATTCAAGTCTTCCCAGCTGGGGGCTCCAGGCATTGTGGAGCATAGACAAACAAGCCATCTCTGCTCTGCCTGATCCAAATATCTGACCCACAGAATCTGAGAGCAAAATAAAACCATTGTTGTCTTATGCCACTAAATTTTAGAGTAGGTTGTTGTGCAGTAGTAGATAATCAGAACAGCAGGGTCAGCTGGAATTTGTACATTAATAGCTACACACTACTGTACAACATTTGGGAGAGTGAGGCAAAGCAAGGTATTTCAAGTCACTTGGAGTCAGGGTACAGTAATTAAATGTTTTAATCAAGGGTAACCATGCTTTCATTGAGAGGTAATCATGTGTCACTTAAGGGGAGTATCCCAAGGGAATTACCAGGTGGGGTACTAGTCACTAGAACAGGAACTGTCCAACTGGCCTGTCTCTAAATAAATCATGTACCTATTAACATTCATGACTTCATTGGAGATCATCAAATTGTCTAAGTCATACTGTACTCCTCACTTTGGCAGGGATGGTTGATATATTTAGTTAGTGTTCATCAGGGAAAAACAGAAAAACACATTTTATAAAGGAGGTTCAAATTGGTCGCATAGGTTGTAATAATGATCTATTTTGAATAAACTCAAAAAGAGCCTGGAGGCTTTGGCTAGAAATAAATGATAAAGATTTATTCAAGGGTCTTAGAGTTTGCAACTGGGAACACAGCTAGGCAAAACCCCAGATGTATTCCAAAGAAGAAAGAAAAGTTAAACGTTCTTATAGTAAAAAGTACATTCTTGATAATTATCAGTCCTGCATTCTTGGCCTTGGGATTGGTCCAGGATGGTTATCAGTCAGACATCAAGCAGCCTGGATGATGGATGCCAGGTGATCTAGATGATGGGTACCAGGAGGTTTGGTTGTATCCGATGATGTGGGTAATGAATGTCAGGTGGATGTATACATGAGTCCTTCAGAGGGTAACAAGAGGGTTATCTGGAGGTCGAGATGTATATCCAGGCATTGACACAGGACTGAAAAGTTAAAAAAAAGTTTAAGTTTCCAGGCGAGTTCAACAAGAATTGAGTCTCTCCTCATTCCTCAACCTTCATAATGTTAATATTTTTAGCAGATTGGTTAAAATGACTCCATTTTACCGGAGTCCTCTTTCCTCTTTCCTCATCTATTATCACTGTAGTCCTGTATAACATGCTCTACCACTAATATTTGGTGGCTGAATACAAAAGCACACATTTATCTCACAAGTTTAGGCCTAGGGACACAAAAAAGAAGTGATGAGGACACCAGAGCTGCACTAGTAGCTTGAAGAGGAGCCACTGCAGGGTTGGTACTTAAGCTGTGCAGGGGTTTGCCATGATGCCGATGTTCAAACTTATGGTGGGGCACCCTGTGTCAATGCTTCAACCACTAAGAGGGAGTTCCTGATGGCACCGCTGATAGTCACTGCAGCCTGGAGTACCAAAAGATGCTGGAGGTTGAAGCCATACACAGCTGTCTGCTTGTGTTGGCAGAACTAGAAGCCAGAAGAATCCCTTCTTTCCACCACCTCCCTTCTAATCCCCCATTGGCCAAAGCTAACACGAAGACAGTTTGCAAAGGATTTTGGGAAATGTAGTTTTGGGGGTCCCAGCTCTAGACTCACAGAAGGGATATGGGATAGTATTNAATCTGTATCTAAGTAATCAGACAGTGAGCAGCTTGAAGGCAGGGACCAGCTAGTTTCTTCTGGGTGTCATTAGCATCTGGCAAGGTATCATGCAGATGCTTAGGGAAAATGCACCAAACTAAACTGGACTGATTTCATGTTATCTTTCAAATAGTTAAAAAAAACACATGTGAGAGTAATTTGAGCTTTCAATACTTTGAGAATGGATAACAGAGTTTTGTGTGTCTATTTTTATCAGTTAATTTTTACTTTATTGAACCCAGACTTTCACTATTATCCTGCATCTCATGCTTTATACATTTCACCATCAGCCCCTTAGCAATACAACTCAAATGGACAGGCTTACTTTCTGTTCTTGGAAAATCACCAGCCTTGTTTTCATGATAACTAATATTTCCCTGAGCATCGAAGTCCATTGTCATGGCAACTACACCACAGACACATGCCCATGCCGCCAGGCTCTGTGTCCTTAAAGGCACAGGGGGACTTGGGGACATGCCATGGTTGGATGTGGGGAAGCTTGTTTTTGGTTACCTGAAACAGAGTTCACTGGTAGCAGAGCTTATGTCTGCATTTTAAAGTTTATGATTATCCACAAGGCATGTCTCCCCTTTCGAAGGAAAAGGAACAGCCTGATGGAATCCCAGCATTAAACCAAATGCTTTGTGTTGTGAAACAGCACACAAGTGATCCGCACAAAACAGTATCTGAGCCTCAACTTAAGGGTGAATGGAAAAAGCATAAGCTATACATTTCACTGGGCCTGGGAGCGATGTGAAGAGCCCTGCCCTCCACTGGAAGCTCATGATGTTTGTGCTCTGGGCACCAAAGATAGCCAAGGACTTTGCACCAATGTCTAGCTTCCCCCAATCTTTAGGATGCTCTCTGGGATGGGAAGTGAGGAGGATCTTTATGCCAGCAACTCCGTCCCCAATTTCTATTCACCTACATCAGGATCTGTGGAAGATGGATATCTCCTTCTCTCCCAGAGATGTTGGAGGGTACTGGTACCCTGCTTTCTTTCCTAGAGGACTCACCAGCATTTTCTCCTCCTAACCCACAGACTTTCCTTTATCCAAAGAGCAACGCCTCTTTCTCCAAAAGCCTCTATATGGGTGGTACTCAAAATGGTCCCTGGATCAACAGCATGAACATCATGTGTAAACTTGTTAGACATGCAAATTCTCAGCTCCCACCCCAGATCTATTGAATCAGAAACCCTGGGAATGGGATCTAATAATTTGTGTTTTAACAAGCACCCCAGGTAATTCTCATGCACATTAAAGTTTGAGAACCACTGTTTTAAGCCCTGAAATAAGTTCATTTGGATGCATAGAGGACTTTACAGCAAAGAGGGAGGCTGGCATTCAATTTTTGCATCAAAATCTGTTTTCACTAGTCTTCACCCTCCAGCATGGTCAAATCCAGCATTCCAACTTCCTTCAGCTCTCCTGAGTTTGCAAACTGAGACTTTGCCCTTGATGCTCCATCATTTTATGTTTCTTTAAGAAATGCATTTTTATCATGAACTCTAATGGCTCTTTACTGTACTGATGGGTCCTCAATAGAGTGTGAAAGCAAGGAACTAGTCTTTGATGCAGGATGTGGGAAATTAGTTGGGGCATAGGGGGAGGTGTGAATGTAGACACAGAGTGGTGAGGAGGGAGGTTGGTCCAGCGTGGGTGGGCCTAAAGCCCTTACCTGGGACAGTGGACGAATGCCCACTCAGTGTCAGTGTGATGTTCATCCTCAAGCAGGCAGCTGCACACACCTCAGAGCGGGAGAACGAATGCTGCTGGTGCTGGAGTGTCTGGGCTCCTGGAGCAGAGTGGCCCATTACAGAGGGGCATGGTAAGGACCCTTCCTAATAATGGAACCTCAGGGAGGGCAGCAAGGAGGTGGGGAAGAGATAGCTGTCACAGCAAGATGGCGGCAGTAGCTGCAGCGGTGAAAGTGATGGGGAGGGCATCTGCACAGAGAGCAGGGATATGGAGGGATGGAGGGTGGTACCAGGATTCTAGCAGAAAAGGGGTAGTGCTTCAGCAGACACGGTGGATATGCTTCTACTGAGGTGAGGAAGGGAAATTATTCATTCCATATACAGGAACTCCATACTCACCACATGCCAGGTGACACACCTTTCCAGAGTGTAGGAACCAGGAGTTACATTTCTAATTTTTATCTTTAGTTCTAACATGCCTTTCACTTTCCCCCACTCTCTCCTGATTTACGGGTCAGGTCTTGTTAGTGTCTGTTAATTGCTGTACTATGAGGCACCTCGTGTCAAGCTGAGGTTTCCGTAGAAACAAATAAAAACCTTGCTTTCTGAGTCTTTTAGAGGCTATTTTTGGTAAAAAGTAGCATGTTGGGCAAGGCATTTGTACTCCTTGGAGAAAAAAACATAATAAACAAAACATTATCCTAGAATAGAGCGGTTCCATTTTATTTTTCTGTTTTGTTTTTCCTTCTCCACCATGCCTGCCTCTGCCAACTCACCTCCAAGTGCTTCCTGAGCATCCCCGGCTGAGAACTCTTGGGCTCCAGCTGCTCTCCATCCAATTCTGGTGCTGTCTGGGCTCCTCTAGACACAGCCCAGAAGATGTCTAAGAAGGGAGAGTAAGGGGAAGTGGAAAGAAAAGGGCATCATTGAGGGCATTCATTGCAACAAATTGAGAGAGTGGGGGGCAGTAGCCTCAGAGAAGGTTGTTGATTGTGCTCTTGAAAATTTTGGTAGTTTGGGGTCAGAGTTGTAATGCTGTGTATGCTCCAAAACCTTGGGGAAGTTTGAATGTTCATCAAAATATTTAGACAGTGGTCATGATTGTGATCTGAAAATAACTGAATTTTAGAAGCACAGTGTCAGATGTGTAATAGACTTACTGGGTTTATCACTTTGGGAGGTATATAAATGTCTAACCATTATGTTGTTTTGTACACCTGAAACTAATTTAATAAAGGTAATCAATCAAAAGTCCATAATGACCATGTCAGAAGGGCTTAGAGACGGATACTAAATTAGAATAGGGATCAGTAATAGCATCATGAACATGTGTTAATAGGAACAATCTGAAGGCAGCAAATATCCCAAACTGCTTTGGCTTTCACGGTCAACCCCGTGTCCCTGGGGACAATCTTGAACAGCCCACATTTGGATGTCTGGGGATGGTGCCACGTGGTGATAATCCACAGCCTCCTTTATTTTAGATACGCTTATAGTTTCCATTTGTGACATAAGCAGAACTAGGTAGTTAGTGCTGGGATTCGTTCCCATAATTTTATTTAACATGTGGGGTTTTTGTAAGTTTACTGTTCATTTAAATCTCTAATGTGTGGCTGCTGGATGTTGCAAGGACATATCTGGATCTGAGTACTACCCTTGGCAGGAATACCCAGATGCATCAGGAATCCATCTGTTGGTTTTTTTTTCCCTCTAGAACTGATGGGTGACTTTTGTAGGTCACAAGGGGCCCCAGGAGGTTATCATTTAACAAGACTGTACTAGAATCAATGTCTTGCAATCAGTAGTGAGGGTTGCTTTTCTTTTTCTTTCTTTCTTTCTTTTTTTTT
>NW_017732283.1:516793-517755 GCF_001890085.2 Hipposideros armiger | reverse complement strand
ATCCCTGGGTCAGCTCTGATTGTTTCTAACATATCTTGGTCAGACTGTGCTAGGTTCAACCACAAAATCTGTCTTGGATTCAAGCAATGACAATCATGTCAACTTGGACTCAGTTTAAGTGTGTTTTACTTTGCTTTACCTCCAAAGCATCAAGTAAGAGGGACAAAAATCACACATATATTTAAGATGAGGATGCAGTTTGTGAATGAGGCTCCCCAGTGACCTTGTTTAGCTCATAGGCAGGGCCAAAGTCTTAGCAACCTGTATGGAGGAGATGTTCACTAGGTCGGAGGACAACATGCCTTTTACTCACAAGCCACTTCAACACTCAGAAACAACTTCTACTATGACCCAAGGCAATAATTACATTATTCAGTAAGCAGTGGTCCAAGCATAATATCCAGACCTTCAAATTCTTGCTGTGCTAGCATTTAGCAGCCTCCTCTTTCCTGCCTTAAATGGCAAGGCCTAGGGAGTTTCTATTATACCTGCTTAGGGCCTTTCCATGGCCTTGCCTGACCATAGGTTAGCATACCACCTCCACCTCTGGCTTTAATATCCTAATTGTATGGATTAGGGTTACATGCCCATTCTTGGACTTAAAGTAAGGCCAATCTAACCCAATATATACTCAAAGGCAAGGGAAAGGGTGGTTCACAAAAGATACGAGGTGCTCATTTCAAAAAAAGGGAGACTGGGTGCTAGGGAGACAAAAGCAATATATGTCCACTAGAATGGTTTCCTCTTAACCTGCACACAGGAGACCCAGAGTGTAAGTAGCTGCTTGTCCTTGGACCAGTTCAGGTTCTGGGAAAGGCCAGGTTCTGAATACTCTCCAACTCTGGCTCTTGTTTCCCAACACCCAGTATTTTCATCCTTTTTTAGATGCCATATATTTATTGCAGATCATTGATAAGACACCTCTGAATGTTATGCCTACTTGGATATTTTTCCTCCAAACT
>NW_017732283.1:473268-513683 GCF_001890085.2 Hipposideros armiger | reverse complement strand
AAAAAATGAAATCTTACCATTTGTGACAACATGGATAAACCTAGAGGGTATTATGCTAAGTGAAGTGAGTCATACAGAGAAAGACAAATTTCTCTTTTGACTTCATTTATATTGGAACCTAAAGAACAAAATAAATGAACAAACAAAACAGGAACAGACTCATAGATACAGAGAAAAAACTGATGGTTACCAGATAGGAGGGGAGTTGGAGAACTGCATGAAATAAAGACGAAGGGATTAAGAAGTAAAAATCAGTAGTTACAAAATAGTCACAAAGATGTTAAGTACAGCATAAGGAATACAGTGAATAATAGTGTAATAAATATGTATGGTGTCATGGGGGTACTAGACTTACATAAGTTATATAAATATCTAACTATTATGCTGTACACCGGAAACTAATATAAAATAATATTGAATGTCAACTGTAGTCGAAAAAAATATTTTTTTAAAATTCTACATTCTTAAGGGTCAGAAATGGAGAAGAAAACTCAAATTGAACATTAACTTTGTTATATCAATTGCTGGCATTCCAATCAGTACTACAGATTTACAAGCTAACTTAGCTTTCTCTCTTGTGTTAGTTTTCTATTGCTGCTTTAACTAATTGCCACAAATTCAGCCACTTAAAGAACACAAATTTGGTATCTTATAGTTCTGTAGGTTGGAAAACTCATACAGGTTTCACTGCTCTGAAAAAAAAAAAAGGTATGGACAAGGTTAAGTTAGTTTCTGGAGGCTCTAGGGAAAGATATTTCCTTGTTTATTAAGATGATGGCAGAATTCAGTACTTTGTTGTTGTAGGATCCAGGTTTGATTTTCTTGCTGCCTATGAACTGTGGGCTCTCCTTGGCTCTAAAGGGTACTGCATTCTTTACCTTGTGGCCCATTTCCTTCCTCTGAAAAGTCAGCAAGTCCCTCTCACCTTGCAATTTTCTGACTCCCCCCTCCTTCTTTCTTCCACTTTTAAGGACTCATGAGATTGGATTTGGCCCGCCCAGGTCGCCCAGGATAGTCTTCCCATCTTGGGTCCTGATCATAATTACATTTACCAAGTCCCTTTTGCTGTGTAATAATGTAGTCTCAGGTTTCAGGGATTGGGGTGTGGACATCTTTGGGGAACCATGATTCTACTGACTGCACCTCTGGACAGACATAGAGGAAGGGAGAACAAACTGAAAAGAAATCTGAGCTTTATTGATTTCACTACAAATGATTTGAATGTTCCTGGGGAAAAAACACAGCAAATGAAACTATAGCATTTAACAGATTAAGATATTTAAAAGGCAGAAAAACAAAACAAAACAGACTTTTTAGTATGTAGTTATAGGTCCTGATAACTACAGTTTAAATTGCTCTTTAAGGAATTTTTGACAGATTGGTAAATTACAACCTACACAGTCCTAATTAATTTTGTCATATCTCCAGTTCCCTCAGATTGCCTGAGTTTCTTGCATTCCACATTTTACTAGTGGCTCCAGATTTGGTTGTTTTCCCAGGAAAATTCAGGCTAAACAGAGAGAATTGCTGGGTAGTGTGTGTGTGTGTGTGTGTGTGTGTGTGTGTGTGTGTTAATTCACGCTTTGCTTTTCAGCTAAATTTATAAAGGCACAGAAAGATGGGATGGATTGTGTTACCCTAAAAGAATAACATGAAGCAACAAGGTGGGACAACATCATTGAATAAAATGAGAGAGAATAATATGGGACTACAGCTTAAATTGTGATAGGATCAAAACTGAGGGCTGGCAAAGGCAAAGATACAGCAGCAGAGCTGACCGAGGCTGTGGCTCCAAGGTGCAGCTAGCTCTAGGCTAGGTCCTCTGTCTTCTTGCATCCCTACTTTCTTACCTGTCCAGTGAGATGGAGGTGGGTTTCATGACTCTGGCCAAAGGATCAAAATAGATTCTATTTCCAAGGGACCTAGGTACTGGAGCTCCTCTCATTCATTTCCAGAAGGAAGAACGCCCCTTCTGTGAATTCAGACTCCTATGGGTACACCATTACGGGAGCAAGTGTGAAGGGGTGACTAACTCTAAATACCACAGGAGAGATGACTCCCCAAGCTCCCTGCTTCTTTCTCTCTCAGGAGTCCAGTTTGACTTCCCAGTGGGATGACATTCTACTGAAGAGCCACGTGGTCTCCTCAGGGTCTGAGGCCCTTTGATCTCTGCTGCTTGCCACATGATCCCTCCATTGGTGCCACGTCTCTTTGTTCTGGTTGTAAGGCCTAACTTCTGTCCCAGATTTGGGGAGAATTTGGTTTCTGTATCATGATTTACTAATGTGATCATCACTGATGTTTCACGGGCTCCCCTCGGGCTGCTGGGAGAGGGCTACATATCTTAATGAGGGTCTCAACAGTGAGGACCTTTTTAAAAAAGAAGGTCCTGTTTATTTTCTTATTTCAGGTTTTTTTTGTGTTTTTTTTTTTAACCTTACTGTCTCATGGCTATAGAAACTTGGCACACGTTCTATTGGGGTTAAGACCAGAGCAAACATATGACCCTGCATCCAACACATATGTTCAGCCACCATGCCTGGGCTAAGTGGGACATTTTAATTTCTGTACTTTTTCCATTCTGTAGGTTACACAGTAGGAGAACATCTTTGAGATGGCAACAGTGTCATTTCCCCTAGTGTGCCCAACAGCCTACATCCCATAACTTCAACAGGTTAGAGAGAAATCCCACAAATTCCACTAGGCAAGGAGTAAGGAGATGCTTCGCTGGAGGTGCATTCATGCTGGGAGGCCACAGGTAATAAAGGTTCTATTCCCAAGAGCAGAGCCTGACAGAAGTTAGGTAACAGTGAATCTGGAGAATTATAACATTTCCTTGTATTTCATCATCTTCTGAGTATCTGTCAAGTGACATTTAATAGTAGCAAGCTTTGTAGAACAGAGGGGCCCGAATGGCTGGATGTGTGGGTTGCACTTGGATGGTGAGTGGGCCCCTGAATCCTTGTCATAGATCTGCAGCCACAATGAGGCTGGGGTGTTTATGTCAATATTTTCATCTGGTATTTCTTTTCCCTACTGAGTGGATTTCTCTCTCCAACGTCATTTATAATGTTTCACTTATAGGTACTACTTGTCCCAAAATGTACTGGCAGTATCAGTTTCCTTTAGCTATAGTTTCCCTTCAATATTTTGTTGGAATTTGTGTATATGTATGTGTGTGTGTGTATGTGTGTGTGTGTGTGTGCGGTTTTTTTTTTTTACTACACATTTTACCTCTTTGTTAAAAATACTTCTCTGGGTAAATAGGAATCGAATTAGTGTTCAGGCTATTTTACAGAGCACCATTTAAAAAATTTTTTTGTGTGTGAAATAGTTGGTAGTTTTCCAGTTTTCTGATTGTACTCAGATCTCTGAATCAAAAAACAAATGGTGGACAAAGAACCTCATTTTCTTTTTACAGTGTTCAAGGTGGCCTCCATTTTAAAAAATTCAAGTGGGTTTTCCTTTGATGAAAACCTTAGGATTTTCCCAAATCAGTTAAGCTACATCAGAATTAGAGTCCATTCTTCTCAGTGTGGCATTGGTCTGCACAAACTCATTTTCACCCTGTATTTTCATGTTTTCCCTATATTCTCATCTGTATTTTAGTGAGAAGCTGGAAGAGGCTGCACTGGGAGCTGTTGCCAGTTGTCATTTTAAACCAGAAATCTTTAAGGCTGTTCATTATTTCTCCTTATTTCAAACCACCTGGCTCAAATTTTTTCTCACCCATACCCTTCTTTTGCTCTAACTTTGTCATGGTGGAAATACAATTTTTGTGTTTTATGTGACCCGTGATTATTGATGATTGAAATACATCTCTGCTTAGGGAAGGAAGAAAAGGCTAAGAGTCAGTTTCTCTAAAAAATAAGAGAAAATAAAGGATTGTCAAGATTGTTCTTCATCAATAAGGATCATCTGGTTCATTCTTCATAATCCAGGGCTGTTCTGAGGGCTGTAATGATACTGGAGGATGACATAGACATCTCTATCTGCCTTCTAAATGGTGGAGAGGTCACCCAGAAAGAGGGGCCCCAGGACAGCAGGAATCATTCAGGCTCCATCTCCCCTCTCCACCCCCCCCCCAGAGGTAAGGATATTATTTGTTTCCTTTCATGGCCCTTGATGAAAGTGAAGGCACAAGTATCCAAACTTTAGACACTCAAGCTGAGAAAAGTCTGGGTGGAGCAGGAGTGGAGAGTATTTATCTGTGTAGAGACAGACAAGGAGTAAAATTACTCCAGATGTGGTGATATAATGGAGCCTGGAAGCGGAGGGTGTTTTTTTTTCCACAGAAAACAGACATGAGGAGGGCCACCATGAGGATGGGAGTAGGATATGAGGCTGGGAAAGGCTGTTGGGGCAGAGTGTGTGGAGGGTGAGGCAAGGATGAGAAACAGACTGAGGATGAGAGGAAAGTGTGGGTGGAGGGAGGCGGAGGATATGAGGATAGGGAAAAAGAGGTGACATGAGGCTGTGGATACAGGAGTGCTGGGTGCTTGTACTGGGGAGTAACTTGTATTGCTAGGGGATGGCCATGAGGCTTGGAAGAATCTTCAGGAGAGAGAAGAGGAGGTGTGAGAATAGACAGTGAGACTGGAGAGAAAGTGACTCATGAACGGAATTGGCCATACAAGAAGCTTCGTAAAAACCTAATTAACATGCAGGCAACATGTGGAGAAAAAAATATATTGATGGCTTGAAAAATCAAAGGAAAATTTAATTACACTATTATTGATAAACTACAGTGAAAAGTAGTCGGTTATCTGCCTGCTACATGGCACAGCTCCCTGTTTGAAAGTTCTGAGGGTAAAGTAGGCTGCTAGAGGAGGTGGCTGGCTCTGTGACACTAGACGTAGTCCAGACGGAGGAGAGCAGCTATCTGACCAGGATGTCACAGTAATACTCACTGATTATCCCTTTGAGGGCCTTTTGTGAGATATTATAAAGTAAACTCACAGGACCTCAGGGGTCAGTCCCACACAATGGGAGTTTTTCTTTAGAGGCATTTGGTCTGCTCTCTGCAGCCCATCTAGACCACTGGAGATAATGGAAGGGTGGAGGCCCTTTGGGTAACTCACACACTGGAGTTGTCAAACTACCTTTGCATCCCAACCTGATATCCAGAAAAGATCAGATTGACCTCTGCCCTCATGGGACACTTATTTCTCTAAAATGAAGATAGCCAGTTGAAGACTTGTGACTGAGGCCTGAGGTAAATTCTCTGCTCCTTCCAGGGCCTGCATGGCTGCCCAAATGGATGACTTCATCCTTCAAAATTGAGAAGCCACTCACCCTTGTGCTGGAAGAGATGAATAGCCCAAATGCCAGATGCTGCCCCCAGTGAGGCCATCCTTTTATTATGCTACCATCCACACCTCTCCCCCAAGCCCACCCCACCCTGCCAATCTGTCATGTTTAAAATCACAGGCCTCAGAAGAGTTTGCACAAGATCCAATTCTGCCTCTGCTTTCTAAAACAAAAATAAGTCTGGAGAAAGACTCAGAGTCATATTTCACCCAAGTCTTTTAGTAAATTAATTATAGGCAGCTATAATTCATCATACTTTCAATTAACAATTAATTATGTACAAGAAAGACAAATCTTTTACTAAGACCAAGAAACAACATGTATCATTTGTAATGTGGTGTTTTCTCCTTGCACTGCAGGGAGGGGATTTATGGGCTGCAGAGTGCATGAACCAGTTTTGCTCTGAAAAACACAAATCCACCTGGACCCACGATAAGAATGATGTTCTGGAGCTGGAAAGACTTGATGTCTGGACCTCAGAGGATGTAGTACTTAGGGACAGTCCTTTCACACCCCAGGAGGATGGTCTTACACAGGGTATGTGTGAGGTCCCAGCAGAAACCGCAGAACACAGTATGGGGAGGAGGAGCCAGTGCGAGGGGAGCAGAAGCACCAAGCTCCCTTGCTGCTCCATCAGTGTCCTGGCTAAGATCACAGTCTACACACAGAAATGCCCAAGAGAGTATGAGAAAGTCTCTTGTTCCAAATCAGATCAATTAAGCTTAGTCTTTTCAAGAGTGGCCTTTGGGAGAAGATGGGGCGGCATTCCGAGGGTGGGCTCAGCAATATGGCGGTGAGGTCTGAGTACTGAGTGTCCTCAGTCCTCAGTGCTCAGTAAGGGGGTGGCCACTGCCTCCCTGGAATCCATTCATCCACTTCCCCTTCCTGACAGAACTCCCCTTTTGGATCCCTGTAAGACTGACCCCACCCCGGCTCCATGTATGGCTCTGAGTGCCTTGAGCCAATCAGTACATCCCATATTTTGGATCCTGTAACGCATTCAGGGAGCCCAAAGGAAGCTCAGGAGCCTCACAGAATGCTAGAACATAGATTCCTTTTTTTCTGATGTCCTTGGATAGTAGTAGAGTATTACTATTGCCACTATTACTATTACTACTAACAACAATCCCACCACTAACACTGGGTAAGACCCTTACTCATGCTGGGCACAGTTTTAAGTACTTTAATGTTCATTTCCTCTTTTAATACTCACAACAACCCTAAAGGGCAGATACTATTACTGTCTCCATTTTTTAGCACAGGAAATTAAAACCAGAGTTTTTTGTTTTGTTTTTTTTAACTTACCCAAGGTCACACAGTTAGTAAATGGTAGGGCCAAGATTTCAATCTAATCTTTATTATTATATGAAACTTCTATCAGCTGAAGGCATGAGGGGAAGCCTGAAGCCCCTGAGAGCACAGCACAAGGACCTGAAGAGGAAATGGATCCAAAGGAGAGGGGGTAGCTTGTGAATCCAGCCTCAAATTCTTCCTGGAGAAATGTCTAAGTCTGCCCTTTTATCATAAGTTATATGAAGCAATACATTTACTCTATTTTTAAGCCACTTTAGAATATGTCTTTTCTTCCTTTCAATTGAAAGAATCAAATGTAGAATTTATAATCAGGGAACAGGAGATGAAAGTGTCAAATACTGATTTACAATTGACTAAATCGATGTATTGAGAAGGATGAGGGGAAAACCCTCCACGCAGGCAGTGAGATTAGCACACCTTGTTATGCAGTAATGAATGAACTGGTTGAATTGTTGCGTGGGTTTTTGAAATTTAGACCACTCATTTTTCAAAATTATAGCACTAGGGGTCTTAGAAAAAAGTCAGGATGTAGAATTTGGCTACTTCTCACAGCCTTTAATAAGGCTTGTTCTGGTTGTCTAGTATATGCAACAACCACTCCAAAACTCAGTGGCTAAAAACACATATTTATCATGGTCTGTTATGGTTCTGCAGGTTTCCTGGGCTCAGCCTAGTAGCTCTGGCTTAGCCCCTTATCATGTTGCAGTCTGAGGGTCTGCAGTCACCTGAGGGCTCAGTGAATCAGACAGTCAGACAACTCACTCACAGAGCTGGAAATTGCTGCTGGTTGCTTTCGGGGAGCTCAGGTGGGCTGCTGATCAGGGTGCCTTCATGTGGTTTCTCCATGTGGCTTGAGGTTCTCACAGCATGGCGGCTGGCTTTTAAGAGGGAATGGTCTAAGTATTCGAAGAGGCACCAATATAAGCTGAAAGACTGCTTGTAATTAAGTGTTGTAAGTCACAAATTGTCACTTGCCCTGCATTGTATAGGTTAAGAGAGAGTCAAATGGACAGCCCAGATTTGGGAGAAAAGGATACAAGGGCAAGGTTACTTGGGGGGTATGTCTTATTGATAGACCAATGTGGAGATAAGCTACCACAAGACCCTACAAGAAAGTGAGGTTTTTAATTTGGATCTGGCCTGAGGAGAAACAGATAGGCCTCAAGCAGGAAGACCTAAGAGATTCTGTCTGAAGCCGGCAAGCCAGATCAAATGGGAGGAACATAGCCTGCAGCCTTACAGCCCTGAAAAAGCTGGTCCCAGGCTGCAGAAGACTAGGCTAGGACGTGAGAAGGAGGGTAATTTTGGGGTGCCAGATGATCCTGCCTCCCTCCTCCACACCCCACAGAAATACGCCTCCAGCTAGGACTTCTCCAGCTGGCTCTAATTCCACGACCTCTGCCTGGCACAGTGAAGACGCCCTGCAGCCCTGCTCTGCAGGTGTCAGATTTGAAGTGCAACTCCTTCCTCGTCTTGTGCTTCAAATTTGCTGAGGCAGAGTGTCAGGTGGAACCTGGATCCTACGGTGGAGAAGGATGGGAAAAGCACCTACATCTAATACCAGGAGACCGACTTCCCGAGGCCCATCTCCGTTGAAAGAGGACTTGACCTGATCTTGTGCTGAGGCTACTGCTTCATGGACTGTGGAAACAAATAGACCAAGAAGTCCACAGAGCCTCTAAAAGGGCTTTCTTGACAAAGAAACCAAAGTTCCACCAAACTTGGCCTGTTCAAGCCCAGATGAACTTGGAGAGAGACTTACTTTAACTTGTATTTTTTTTATTCCTAGTGAGGTCAAATATCTTAACAGGTTTATAGATTGGATTTTCTTTCTGATTAATTTTTTCTGCATATCTTCTTTATGTGTTTCTACTAGATCAGGGGTCGGCAAACTGTGGCTCACGAGCCACATGCGGCTCTTTGGGTATAATCCGTCTCAAAAGTTTGACGACCCCTGTAAGAGCCAATCCTATTCCTTACAACAATTTAAAAATTATTCGAGAGCCACAAATATATTTTTATATAATCAACATTATGTGAACAATATCCTTTATAAATTTTATAAATGAAACTATGATAGTTTTATTTTCATTTTCAATTTTACATCAGAGCCACACGCTCGCAAGCTGCAGTTTGCTGACCCCTGGTGGCTCTTCTGTTTCAAAAGTTTGTTGACCCCTGTACTAGTTGGCTAGATTTCTGTTGTAAATCTTGGAGAAGCTTTGTCGTATTATAGGTATTTATCCTTTATCACATATCTGTTATAAATATTTCCCAATCTATCCTTTATCTATTGACTTTAATAATGATGTTATTTTCTATTAAAGTATATAGTAATTTGATGTATCTTTTTATATATAACTTTTAGATTCTCACCTTTGTGGTAAAGCTTTCCCTAACACCTTCTAGCTACCCTCCTGCTGCTCAGTCTTGAGCTCCTAGAGGGCTTTGTAATCAGCTGGGATTCCTCAGAGCCCAGTTCCACATCTGGTCCAGAGGGACTGCTCAGCTAACGCTAATGGAAATTAAAAAAAGTAAGTCAAAGATGTTGGTTGGAGCCAAATCAGTGTTGTAAGTGGGATACAATTATTTTTTGCTCATGCCTAGGCTTTTTGTGGCAGCTGGAATCAAAGCAAGAATCCCAAGGGATAGGTGTGATGCAGAAGGAGATAGCAGGCATCATTGTGTGTCATCTTGTAATTACTTCACTTGGCAACATACAGAGGATGAGGACTTTGGGCTAATGATAATGATATGAGCTGAGTGTCCCAGTGTTTGAATCTACTTCCTTCCTGGTCCCAATCACCGCTCTTCTGCCTGTCTGTCATTAATATCACTCTTTTCTCTCCTTTCTTCTCCCTCCATCTCTCATCTACTGTTGTTTTTACTACTCTTCAATTTCCTTTCTTGAGTTGAGTTCTCATGAACACTATATTCACAGATGATCTGAGGATCAGGCCCACTTGCGACTGCCCCAGAACAGACCCTAGCCCCCTTTTTGTCTCTCAAAGGCCCTGGCCCCCCGTTTAGTTTAGCATTTAGTTTAAATTAGGATTTCCTCTTTCTGTTGCAAAGTTTGGGGATACCAAGCATATTGGATGTCATGCACACGCTCTTCCTTTGAGGAAGGCAGTCCTTCTATGAAGAGTTGGAGCTTCCCTCAGAGAACAGAATTTTGATAACATTCTCCCCAGGCCTCTAGCTCCCGCTCCTTCTCCAGTTGTAGTATGACCTTCACCTCAGGCACCTAGAAAACAAGGTTGTTGTCAGAGCAGTAATCTCCAGAGGAAATGAATTATATTTATTTTAATTGCTAAGCATATTTTCCTAAGGTGGATAAAGTTAGTCATTACTTAACCATACCATCAATTTAGCTTACTTTATCATTTACTAAGTAAGCTACTATTTCTATTAAGAACTGTGCTGGATGCTAAAGAACTTAATATGTATTGTCTTTAGGCAAAGATAAGGCTTAAAGTCTAGTATGAGAGAAAAAAACAATTTAAAAAAGCAAAATAGGTCAAGGTAGAATATAATTAGTGTGCAAAGAAAAGCACTAAATACTATGGAACCGAAGTAAGAAAAGATTATCCATAACTAAGGAAATAATACAGCTATGAGTAATAGTTGCAGTAATATTACTAGAAACAGTATTTAACCAGCACTTATGTGCTGTGTAACTATTGCCATACCAGAAATCATAATGACCTCTAAAGCTAGAAGATATGAACAGTTGGTACTGGCCTAGGAACTGAAAGATAAATTGATGGAATGGAAGAGACTCTTAGGTATATGGGATATTGGTTTTGGAAAATCATGGCATTTTATTTAGTGGATAAATGATGGACTATTCTAAAATAAATGGATTTAGGCCATTTTTAAAGATCAAATAAAGTTACACCATGACCTCATAGATTATGTAATTATATATAAACAATAAAAGGACCAAATAAAAATCTATGAAGAATTAAAAATATTTTACAAAAATATTTTAACAATTTGCTGGTGGGAAAAATTTTCTTGATCTAAACACAGAACTCAAAAACTACAAGGAAAACAGCTACTGATTTGTCTATATACAATTTAAACCATTTTAACACCAAATATTTAAAATAAAGTTAATTACTTTAGAGAAAATAATTGCCACATAAATATTATTAACAGGATTAATATTCCTAATACACAACTTATCATACATCAAAAGTAGACATTAATAAAGTAAAAAAGAAGAGATGAACAGGTTATTCAAGGAAAAGAAATACAAATAGTTAATACACATTTGTAAAAAGACTTTATTAGTAGTCAAGAAAATGCAAGCTAAAACAACAATTAATACCATGGATTTATTATTGCATGGATAATATTAAAAAGAAAACCAAAAAGGTTTGCCTGTACCCAGTGATGGTGAGAGTGTGAAGAAAGGGGCACTAGAAAAGAGATGTATTTTATTATCTATCCAGTATCTTCTTTGTTTTGGAAACTGCCCTTCTGCACATTTAAGCCTGTGGGGTAGTCATGTTTTCACAGGGCCTTGCCCACCTTAGAAAGCAGGGAAATTCATAGGGGAAGACCACATCTTTTTATTTTATTTCAATAAAAAATTTTATTTTTATACAGACATTCCCTGTACCCTTACTTAGTTTCTTTCAATGGTAATGTCTTGCAAAATCATAGCACAATATCACAACCAAGTTGCTGACATTGGTATTATCAAGATTCAGAACATTTTCATCACCACAGGGGTCCCTTTTATGGTCACACCCACTGCCCTCCCATTCTCACCTCCTCCTTAACCTGTGGCCCCCACTAACCTGTTCTCCATTTCTATAATTTTGTCATTTCTAGAATATTATGTGTGGAGTCATATAGTATGTAACCTTTGGGGATTGGTTTCTTCATTCAGCCTAATGCCCTGGGGATTTGTCCAGGTTCCTGTGTGTATCAATAATTAACCCCTTTTCACTGCTGTGTAGCAGTTCAAATTCCAGTTGAAGGAATTAAGTTGTTCCCAGTTTGGGGCTACAATGAATTAATTAAGCTGCCATAAACATTCATGTAGAGGCTTTTATGTGAATACAAGTTTTCATTTCTCTGGGATGAATGCCCAGGAGTGTGGTTGTTAAGTTGTTATAAAGTAGTCACATTTTTTTTTAACTGCCAGACACTATTCCAGAGTGGCTGTACCATTTTATAGTCACACCATAAGTGGTGTGGTAACTCCACATCCTCGCCAGCATTTGGTGTTGTCAACTACTACTCTTTTATTTTAGGCATTTTTGTATTGTTCAATGACATCTCATTATAATTATAATTTGCATTTCTCCAATGGCTAATGATATTGTACATCTTTCCATGCACTTGTTTGACTTCCTGTGGGTTACATTAACATATTTTAGCATTCCATATTTATTTACAGCATTTTCTTAGGTATTTGTATATCATTTTTAGAAGTCGCTCCAGATATTATCTTATATATGCAGCATCATTTTACCAGTTTGAGTGAAGTCTAGAAACTTTACCTCTTTTATGTCTTTTTATTCCCCCCTCTTTATTACCCAGAGTGGGTAATTTCTGCTGTTCAATCTTCCATTGAAGTTCATTGATTATTTCCCCGGTTCCCTCCACTCTTCTGTTGAGCCCATCAATTGAATTTTTATTTTAGTTATTGTATTTTTTGTTCTAAAATTTACACTTGGTGATCTTTTTATCTTTAATTTCTTTGCTAAAATTTTCCGTTTCCTCCTTTTTTTTTTCTTTTGTTTTGTTTTTAGCTGAGCCATCCTGCTACCTGTTGGCAGCTCAGCGGCTGCTCAGCTCAGCCTGGACTCGAACCGCTGTTGCTCAGAGCTCAAACTCTTGAGCGAGCTCTTAACCAACTGAGCCACCTCCTTTTTTTTTTTTAAGCTCATTCATAATCACTCACTGAAAAATTTTGTGATGGCTGTTTTATGTGATGGCTGTTTTACAGTATCTGTCAGACAATTCTAATATCATGGAATCCTGGATGGACGTAGGAGTGCCTCCTTAATGCTCCCTACATGTTCTCCACTGACACCTCCAGATGGTGGCCTTATTATCACTCAGCAGTAATAAAAGTCCTGACTCCCAGTGGGAAGTGGCGGGGACACCTCTTTACTCGCAGCTGGAGACAGAAGTCCAGGCTCCCTACAATGTCTCCACTGACACCAAAGGTAGGGTAAGGGTTCACTGTCACCATCATGGGTGAAAGTCCTAACTTTCAGCTCAGCTTTTTCTGATAACCACAGTGGTAGTACTGCTGGTGGGGGAATTGGGGCATCTCCTTTATAAGTTGGGCAAGTGTGGAAATCTAGGCTCTCTGCTCTACCTCCTTGACAGAGGGTAGGATGAGACAACAGGTTATTTCTGTGGTGTTTGGTGGGAATAGACTAGTTGTTATCTAATATTTTTTTGCTTTGCTAGGCTTTCGCTGTCCTGCTCCTTTGGCTAGAAAGAACAGGCTTTTGTTGAAATTCACTGGAATTTCTTGGTGGCTGGCTTCTTCAGCTCTGAGTCTGGGATACATGAAAAAAAAAAGAAAGACTCTACTGTGTTATTCTTTGGATCCTGGGTTCCCTAATCCATCTGGTTTCTTTTCTCCACTTTCAGAGTCTTCCTATATTTTTTTTATATGTAAAGTCCACAATTTTTAGCTGTACTTAGCAAGAGGATTAGGGAAAAGTATGTCAGTATCACCTTGCTTTCTATACAGTGACTTTATAATGCCTTCTGATGTCTTCTAAGCAAGGCTTCTCTCATTATTCTTCTTCATTTCTTAAATATTATCAGGCTTTTTAAAATATTTTCTCAAATATAATGTATCTTGTTTCAAAAGAACAACATCTACAAAATTGGAATTAACTGGAATTGAATTAAATATACTTATACATTTAGTATTAATTATGGAAGAAATTATGTTTTTATGATATTATCTTACATCCAAAATATAATGTTCCATTTATTCTTAGTTTGGCCTTTTAAGATCTAATAGTTTTGTATTATGGGTATAATACTTTTTATTATATAAAATTTATGCCTAAGAAATCTATTTCATTTAATTGTCACTGTGAATTGATTATTTTTCCTCTATGTCTGGCATAGAAAGACACTATTGATTTTATATACTTCTTTTGTACACAGTCACCTTATCCAGTACTCATTTATTTTATTAGCTTTTTACTAAAATTTCTTGGGTTTTCTAGGTTTGCAATTATATTACCAGCAAAATTAAATTTTATCATTTTCTCCTTATATTAAAATTATTTTATAAATGATAAAATAATTTTATTATTTCTCCTAATTTTTATATAAATGTTTATTGCTTCATTAATCTAGTGACTGAACAACAACTAAAAAAATTCCTATCAAAATGGAAATGGTTGACTAAATGTTGATTTGTCTACAAAACTGAATGCTCACTGACTGTGGAAATAAGTTAACCTGGATAGATTTCAGCTATGAAGGATCAAGTGAGAAAAGCAAAATGCAATAATATCATCCAATTTTCCTAAAGTAACAGAAAAATCTGTGTGCAGTTGTATATATAATATATATGTATATTATTATCTAAATACAGGGAAAGCAGGCTGGCCGAGTGGCGCGTTGGTTAGGAGTTTACTTGGGACGCCAGCTCTGAGCAGCAGGGCCCTGGTTCAGATCCCACATGAGGGTCAGTGATGCTGCACCCTCTACAGCTAAGATGGTGAACAACAGCTCAACCTGGAGCTGGGTTGACGTGAGTCACCAGTGATGGTGTAGGCTACAGTGGGGCTGGCCAGCAGCGGGCATGAGCTTTCGTGAGCTGCTGTGAGACATCGTGAGAGGCTGTCCAATGGCTGGAGAACACCTGCCTCACCCGGGAAGAGCGCAATGATAATACCAACATGGGCCAGTGAAGCGACGCTCCACAACTAGACTGAAGAACAAAAGGACAGCAACTTGTCTGTTCCCCTTCCCCCAATTCTCTAGCACTGTTCCCCTCCCCCAATTCCCCAATAAAAATCTTTAAAAATAAATGAATAAATAAATAAATAAATAAATAAATAGAAGGAAAGCTATGAAAGTTATCAATTGTGTTATATTGACAGTGGTAAGAGGAAAAGGAGACAAGCAAAAACAAACAAAAAAGACTGGGTTAAGATGTTATTCACCATAGAAATAGCATGTATGGTACAATCCCATTCATGTTCAATTAAGCAGAGCTGTGTAAAGAGACACATGAAGAGATGGTCAAAGCAATATTAGTGATGTTCATGGCCTCAGGTAAGATTTTAAGAGATTTTTATTTCCATTTTTATTTTTATGAATTATTCAAAATGCTTACTATATGAATACATTATATAATCATAAAACACAGGACAAGTTTCTGTTATGGCAGAAATTAATTAAAAAATGCAAAGTACAGTAAGGGCAAATCCAGCTCAAGTATCAACCTAGGTCTTCTGCAAATCTGAGCTCTACGGGTTAAGTAACTATGATGGAAAATACCAGAAACTAGAATACTAACAATAAAAACTAGATAATTAATTAGAATATCCTGACTTGAAGGGAAAACTTTGCAATTGTATTTTGGAAGAATAAGGACATACACAGCTCCAGAAGTCTAAGAAATGGGAATTAATGGGCAATTTCTCAGTACTTCAAGATGAGTCATCTCAGAGAGTTTTCCTTCTCAGGGTCACTCTGGGCAAAATTCAAAGTCTGAAGTAAAAAACCCAGCTGTCCAAGTTCAGGTCACATGCTCAACACTTGGCCAGAGGACTTCATTGGTTCAGTCCTGCCAAGATAACGTGCAATAGGATAGGGGAATAACTTGCTAGAAGGGATTGGGGTACATTCACCAAAAGAATGGGCTAGCCAGTCTGGAAAGGTAAAAAAACAAATACCAGATGTCCATGCAGGGGCTCATGGAGACTGAGGGTCTGCCGGAGCCTGGACCCTCTGATGGGACACTCACTGCTCACTCCACGTTTGTCTGAGTTTCTCTCATTTAAATGGCACTAAACATTCAGCCTTCTTTCCTCTCCACTATGTACATTCACGAGACTTCTTTCCCTTCACGTCTCACAGACTCCTCCACTATTTGTCCTTCACGTTAGTCTTGCCTGTTGCAGTTCAGGCTCACTGCTTCAAATGGACACAGTGAAACAGCAATAAATCAAAACAGGGTAAAAAGATGAAGATGTATTATAAACTGTCTTCGCAGAAGGGATAAATGACCTGAGGAAAGTCAGGTTAAAAACCATGAGGAATTCAGCTTTCATTGGACCACCATGTCCCAGGGACAATAGAAGGGTATGACTGGTGGAGAAAATATCCCTAACTAGTCCACCTGGTGGGGGGCAGTTGTCTACTGAGATGAGTACCACCCATTCAAAAGAAGTCAGGGAAACTCTAAGAGAGGAAAATTTTTCTTCTTGACATGAAGAGACCCATCACAGGGACCCTGTTTAGCATCTGTGGTGGGCACTTTGCCTTGAGGTATTTTTCTATTTTTATATGTGATTTCTGAATAATGCTTGCTCAGTGGCTTAGAGCAACAATCATTTATTCTTCCACTCGGTGGTAGGTGTGCTGAGATGACTGTTCCTTGTCTCAGGTGCACAGGTTCTCTGGGGGGCATCTCTGCTCTGCTCTAGGCCCCAGGCAGAAGGGGCAACAGCCATAGACAGAAACTTTTCTCATGGAAATGGCATAAGTGGGAGAGGACAACCCTCCCCATGCAAGCACATTTCAAACTTCTGTCTGCATCGCATCTGCTAACATCTCATTGATCAAAGCAAATGACGTGCTGAGCCTGACATCCTATGGCTATAAGTTCCTACCTTGGTGAAGGTTGTGGTGGAGGTTGTGGACTGGGTCAGGGAGTGGATTTTTTTTAACAACAATCGAAACCACCTCAGTCCTCACAAGATGTTGCCTGAATGTGCTGGGGGTTAGAAGTCAGAGCTGGCCAGAAGTGTTAGGAGATGGCTCCTTTTTCCATGACAGCAAAACTGATTTAAAACAAAAAAATGTTGAAAGAAAAGAGAAAAGAAGAAAAAGAGAAGGGAGAAATCTGGAACTACAGAGGGTGCCAAAAAAATGTGTACATATTTTAAGACAGGGAAAAACTGTATTAAAATTGTAATACTCAAATATATACTGATATCCAAAGATGAATACAAGTGTATACATCTTTTTGGCACCCCCCCCCCCCAGTATTTGCTAAAGGTTAGCTATCATTGTTTGGAGTGAAAATATAATATATTATTAGGATTTTCTATATAATTTTCAGAATTTTTCACATTTCTTACAATGGTATCTAATGTTTTCATGAGAAATAACACGTGCGTGCGCGTACGTGTGCTTGCGTGTGCACGAAAAAGAAAATGTCCTCCAAGGTGTCTTTTTCTTCACAGCTAATGGAAGCAAGTATAGCACAGCATTGATGGAGAGGAAGGGAGAGCATTTTTTAAAATCTCTGTAGCTTTTAAAGGGAAGGTGAATGCTGCAAAAACACACACTCCTACGCTAGTTAAATTCTACACTCAGGCCAGAGGCTAAAGATCACATTTTTATAAGGTATTGATTTTAGTTTTGTAGGACCAGAGATAGAAACCTTTTAAGGCATTAATGTCCATTATCAATCCTGTTAAGAGGGTGATGATTTATGGGGTCATGGATGCTGACTTTCTTCTTCTATTCTTCTCTCTCAGTTTCCTCATCTGCAAAATGAAGAGGATGAATGCAGAAATCTCTATGTTGCTTTCAAGATCTCACAATAATTCTAATGTTCTTCATGTAGCTCAGGTATTTACCATTTGAAAATGCATGCTCAGAAGTGAAAGGTCTAATTCTTTCCTCTGCCTTATATTGACATTTTTACAGTAGCTAGCACAGAAGCACATGTGGGCAGTTCATTATTGTTTTCCATTTGTACAAATATCAATGTGTATTGTAGAAATTTACAAATATAGAGAAAAGAAAATAAAAATCACCTACAATCCCACCATTATTAACCTTTCACAGCATGTTTCCAGGATTTTTTTAGTCCATATATATTATAATTTATTTTTTAAATTATTAATCTGTTTTTTATTTTTATCTATTGTGACACATCCCCATGCAATTAAATTATCTTCAAAGCAGTTATGAGCTTGATGAGTTAATGGCTTGATGAGATTTAATAATTAAATAAAATATTTATAAACTATATTTTCAAAAACCTATTTTTTCACCTAATGTTCTTCCAGTGTGGGTTAGGAATCATTGGCTTTGAGATCTGATAGCCTGAGTCTGACATTCTGGGTATATTACTCACAGACTATAATATAATCTAGGATTGTTTCCTAAAATTTTGGTTTTGATGTTGCTGCAATTGTACCACCACCACCACCACCACCACCACCATACATTGCAAGCATTATCAGCCATAGCTGAATACATGCAATGTTTTAGAACTTATTTACATCACTTTTTAATCTTCACAGTTATTCTTCTTTTAATTATTAATTTTTCAGCTTTACTGAGGTACAACAAATACAACTGTATAATATGTAACCCTTACAGTTATTCTTAAGATAGACATTACAATCCCACTTTACAGAAAGGATTTAGAATAGTTAAGTATCTGAGTCACAAAAACTATATTTTGTGACTCGGATACTCTATTCCAAAATAGAGCAAGTATTTAAATATATATCTATTTAACTCCCAAGCCTACAATTTTAATCATTTCATATGTCTCCATATTTAGTCTAAAGATTTGTCTATAGATAATTTTAGTGCTCTATTTAACAAATTTTATTATCAGGGTTATACTATTCTAGTAAAACCAATTGAGATGTTCTCTATTAATGTTATTAAATATTTTAAATAACAGAATTATTCTTTCTCTATATCTGAGAATATACCTATTGTATTATTCTAAAAAAGTATATATTTGTTTCTTTCATTTTTCCTTTATTAGACTTCCTTTATCAGACTTACACACATTTCATTGGTCCTGTCAAAGATAAAAACTAATTTTATATACCAATTATAATGTTTTCTTTCTACTTTTTTGGTTTCTCTTTAGGACTTTTTTCTTCTTCTTGGGTTGAATGTTCACTTTATTGATTCTCTAAGATGCTGGTCAATACTGTGACCCCAGCTTACACTTTTTCTCCCTCACATTTCCAGTGTCCCACTAAAATCATCCTATCAATATAACAAGGAAAAATTCTATACAGTCAATAAAACACAAAAGAGTGACTGAACATACCAAAGTATATAAAAAATTCAGCAACAAATTGGGTCCAGATTCCCAATTTACATTTTACATTTTCTGTGTATATACATATAGAGGAATTGGAGGAGGGTAGGGTGGAAGGAAAAGCCCACTAGGTGAGTAGGGAAAAGGATTCTACCCTCTTTCACCACACCTCCACTGATATGGGCCACAGTGAATTAATTAAATCATGACATAAATGTTCTCTGAATGAGTCTGTTTTAGCTATCAATTGGTCACATCAACTATAAGTTTGTGCAATGAATAATCTAAACAACCAGAACAACGACTCCCAAGAAAATAGAAATTTATTAAAAAATGGTATTATTAGTAAGTTTTAAAGATCAGAGTATCATAAAATAAATCTGAGAACAAGCAAAAAATATAGTTTAAAAAGATCATTAAACTGCACTAAAATTTCATCAGAAGTAATGGGTATTGCATAACAAGACAAAGAAACATGAATTAGAGAACTACAAATATAATATGATATATTATTACTATTCTGCCAAATATTCCCATTGCCCTCTCTGTGGGGCCCCTCTAAATTATATTTCCTGCAATTAGATTATACTTAGCCCCAATGTCATCAGGCTTGGATATTAGACATGCTTTGGGTTGTGAAATGTGAGTGGAATTGATTGACATGTGTCACATGTGAACCAGTGCTTCAAGATCCTAATATAGCCCACTGTCTTCTCTTTCCCTCAGTCTCAAGATGGAGATGCTCTAGATGGGGCCTGTTTTGTCAGCCCTGCTCTTTTTTCAAGGATCTCATTGACCTGGTGGGGCCTAGAAATCTACAGTTTTAATCAAATTTAAGAAAATTTTGATTTAAAGTACATGATTACCCATACTTAAAAAAGCTTTGCTTTTAAGTGGTTTTCCAATGGTTTAGTTGCTGTGTGTTTGGGGTTTTTTAAGTGGAAAATAAAAAATCTCAATGGCATTAAAATCAGAAGTTCCCTCTCCTTTTCATTTTTCAAAAAGGCAACCATCTTTTAAATCACTAAAAAGATAAGCCTTACAAGGTCAGGAACCATAATGTCCTGTTTCCCTCTGGTCTTCCTTGTTTAGAACTATGTGTGGTACAACCCCGTTCTTGCTGAATGAATGCATATATACCTTATGAGATGGAAATTATTATATCCCAAAGTAGTTTTGGGACGTTGGCCTGAGATAATTCACTTTCTTTTTCCCTTAATGGTCCCCTGCTCCTGGATATTCAGAAAACTACAGAGCCTTGGTCTTCTCCATAGAAAAGGAGAAGTGGGAGTTTTCCACTTCCTGCTTCTAAAAGAAAAAGGAAAATTCACCTGATTAATCATGATTGAAAACTCAGCTCTTTTATTTTCTGTGGGTGTATATAATATATGCTAAAAGTCAGTTATTTAAAAATAAAAGCTAAATCATAGTATAATTTGTGAGGACAATATCTGCAAAGCTCTTATTTCTGCTATTTGAAAATTTATTGCACATCATTTTTTAGCTCAGATGGAAAAAATAAAACATTTGATTTAAAAAAAATAAGAACACAATGTTCCCAACTAACTAGCGTATTGCAGAGAAATAAATAAAAAACTTCACCTATCTATTCTAAATAAATATCCATCACAGCACATACCTTTCTGCTCCCCATCATAATCCTTATCCTAACTTTGCAATTTGATCCATGGTTCAATTTCCTAAGTGAACTTGGTTCTTTTCTTCAAGAATAAAAATCATTATATATTTTAGCTACATCACAAATATAATATAGAATAAAATGTAGTAAATATCTAAATTCTATGGTGTAGATCATATTAAGTAAGCAACAATGTATTCAGGTAATAAACAAACTCTATCCCAAATAATTCACTATTACTTTCTCTATGGATTTTTTATGTAGTTGAGATCATTCGGTATGTATAATTTCACATAGTGCTGTTTTCTTGATAGCTTAAGAATAACTCATATTTATAAAAAGATTATAAACATATTTTAAGGAATAATAGATATTATATTAATTGATATTAAAGTAAATAGTTTTGATGTTATAGCTCTTATCCACATATTAATTTAAAATCAAATATCAGGGTCAATTGTTTTTTGAAGCTACTCTTGGTTTATAATATTAAAAAATGATCAATGGCCATGTGTATCTATTATTGCTACAAAATGCTGTGTAAACATATACTCAGTAGCTTACAACAAGAAGCATTTAAAAGCTTAAATTCAGAACTCATACACTGTCACTTCTACCCATATCCATACTGAAAATAGACCACATGCTTAAGTTCATCATCAATGAATGGATAGAAAGTAGACTTTCTCCATAGAGGTTGGGATAAGGAGCATAAGCTCTCTGAACAATATCCTTGCTCTATAGTGGTGAATGTGGCAAATTTATCCTCTTATTCATCATATCAGGAATATGTTCTCAGTTCATTTAAAACTGGCTTAAACTTACTAAGGAATACATTTTTGAAAAGAGGTACTAAACACTTCTTATTTATAATACTTGATTATTTCATTGACCAGGACTTTGCTGCATTCCCAGAATCCTGCAGAAAACATATAGTGCAGATTTTGTAAAAATGGTAATATATAAGAAATTATGATGCATCTGCAGAATTGAAGGTTAATGATAGTTGCAAATATTCTTATGGTTCAGATCTCTCCATGAACTGATCAATGGGGCATTGCTGTGCTTGAAGTCAGACTCTTCCTTGATAAGATGTTGAATAAAGGAATCTATATCTGAGAAGAAAACTGGAAGTTTGAGAAAAATACGCATATTTAGCAAACTAATGCTCTTTTAAGGGCAAGGTATTCCCTTGCGTAAATGAGGTGGAATGCCATTTGAGTTGAGCTAGGATGGGGGTGTGGTAAGCTGAATAACATCCGCCAAAGACATCCAGGCCCTAATTCCTGGAACCTCTGTTATCGTATATGGCAAAAGGGACTTCACAGATGTGATTAAAATAAGGATTTTGAGATGGGAAAATTGTCCTGAATCATCTAGGCATGCCCTAGATGTAATCCCAGGTGTCCTTATAAAAGGGAGGCAGAAGTGGATGTACGGTTATTTACTACAGAAGAGAAAAAGGCATTTGATGATGATGGAAGCAGAGATTCGAGTGATGCACTTTGAACGTGGAGGAGGAGTCGAAAGCCAGGAAATACTGTCTGCCACTCAAAGCTGTAAAAGACAAGGTAACACATTCTCTCCTTGAGCTTCTAGAGGGAATATGTCCTGGCAATATTCTGATTTCAGCCCAAGGAAACCCATTCCAGTCTTCTGGTCTCCAGAACAGTAAGAAAACACATTTATATTGTCTTAAGCCACCAAACTTGTTACAGCATCCAGAGGAAACAAACACAGATGGTACTTGAGAAAGTTTGTGACATTTTTTTTTTAAGATTTTTATTGGGAAATTGGGGGGATGGGAACAGTGCTGGGGAATTGGGGAAAGGGGAACAGACAAGTTGCTGTCGTTTTGTTCTTCAGTCTAGTTGTGGAGGACGTTGCTTCACTGGCCCAAGTTGGCACCATCATTGCGCTCTTCTCTGGCGAGGCAGATCAGTCGCCGGCTTCTGGACGGCTGCTCACTGCGGCTGCTGGCCGCTCACGCTGGCTGCTGGCCACACACGGTAGCCCATGGCAATCCACTGCCACAGGGACTGCAGCCCACGCCGTCGCCGGCGACTCATGGCAGCCCAGCTCCAGGTTGAGCTGTTGTTCAGCATCTTAGCTGTGGAGGGCAGTGTCACTGGCCCTCACATGTGGGATCCGAACCGGGGCCCTCTGGCATCCCAAGCGAGTTCTTAACCATCGCGCCACTCGGCCGGCCCGAGTGACATTTCTAAATTAACCAACAATTTGCTCTGAAAAAAAAAATTATCACAAAACTTTGTTCAATGTGCAATGAGTTTCTGTAGGGACTAAGTGTGTTTTAGGTTCTACTCATCTGAGGAAATTGTGTTGAAAATCAGGAATGAAGACCCTCAATTTGCTATGTGTTGAAGTGTGTCCACTAAAATGATGTTGAAGTCCTGACCCCTGGTACCTATGAGTGTGACCTTATTTGAAAATAGGATCATTGCAGATGATCAAGTTAGGATGGGGTCCTAGTCCAATATGACCCACGTCCTTATCAGAGGGGAAAATTTAGGCACAGACACAGAGACACAGAAAGAAATCATGTGAAGATGGAGGCAAAGACTGGGGTGATATCATGGAAACCAAGAAACCCTTGATTGCCAGAAAATCACGGAAGCTGGGTGGGAGGCCATGGAACAGATTCTCCCCCACAGCCCTTGGGAGGAACCACCTCTGCCGATACTTGGTTCTCAGACTTCTAGCCTCCAGAACTTGGAGACAAAGCACCTATGTTGTTTAGGCCACCCAGTTGTGACTTAGCCTGAGAAGCCCTAGGAAATGAATACACGGATATTGAGGAGAATTTGTACAGCACAGCTTTTTGTACCAAACCATATCATGGGCAGCTACACTCTCAGGTCCTCTTAATTATTATTCCTGAAGGCTAATGCCGAAACTTCCCTCTGGAATTAGTTTTAATTATGTTTTGTTATGGTTTGATTTTTGCTTATATTTAAATTTTAAATGCATGAATTCCTAAGTAGCTAATTCTATGTTTAATTTGGCAAGCTGCCTTGCTAACACATCTAACCAAGTTTCTCTGTCCGTGCTTCTCTCTGACTGTCTTTCTGCCTGTCCCTGCTTATCTGTCCTTCTCTCTGTCATTATCTCTCTTCCACACACTTTCTCTCTAAGAGCTCTAACAGTCAGGTCCAGATTTCATGGAACATAGCATAGACAGGATTGCTTTTAACAAGAATTGATCAGTATAGGCTATTGGTGAAACTTCTCACAGAACCCAATAGAGCTGAGCCCATCAGCTAATCCGGAGGTCACAGAAAGTTAGTTGCAAGGTTAGAAAGCTCTTCATTCTTCTTGATTTTCCATCCAACTGATGTGGAGAATTGTAGATATGAAATGTGTAGTTATTGTCACTAGTTTTAGTCACACCTACTGCTGAGAAATCACATTTTTTGTAGGATGTAAAGAATAATTTGATGGGATTTAGAGTGGAGAAAGGTTCATGTGATCTTATTCATTCTACCATTGTTCAGAAGTTGGATAACTGTAATAGCTAACGGTTTTAAGATGTACCAGGTACTGTTCTATGCGTTTTCTTGAAATAATTCACTTAATCCTCATAAAAGCCTCTTAAGGTGGGGGTTGTTATTATCATAACTACTTTTATAGGTGATAAAACTGAATGAGAGAGGGTTTGAGCTTCACTGAGCTGGCAAATCAGAGGCAAATGTGGCTTACCAGTGGAGCAAATAGGTAAATGGTTTTAACACAGTTTTTAAAAGCTGGGAACTTATTTACAACTGTTGGGAATGAGCTGAAAAAGAAGGATGCAGAGCAATATCTCTGTTGAACTGAAAACATGTTGCCTAAATCTTTCTTAGTATCTGGAATGATGTTATGTGTTTCCTGCACCCAGAACCGGTGACTGGTGTGTGTGTGTGTGTGTGTGTGTGTGTGTGTGTGTGTTGTTTGTTTAAATCTATTAATGATTAAAATTATAATAACTAGTTTGTTTTGCTATTATAAGTATATATTTTCTTTTTATATTGACACTAAGTTTGTTTCCCTAGGATGGATGGATTGATTGATTGATTTTCTTACTTGATACGTATTGATCAAATGCTTACTCTGTGCAGATCCTGTGCTAGGCATTGAGGACATTTCAGAAAACAAGACAAACACATTCTTTTCCCTCAAAATCTTTATAATTTAGCTTTATTTTGACTGTACTGTATAACATTAGGAGAAAATTTAGCATTTAAGCACCAGGGAAAGAACAAGAGAGAAAAGCAAAGGTGAAGGAGGAATGCAGTCCTCGGGGGAGCCATCCCGATGCCCCCAAATCAGGGAAGAGGCTATGCTGAGTCCAGTGCTTGTCTAAGCTAGTTTTTTCCTGCTGTTTCCTTCTCTTTCTTCTTAGGTGAACAGATTCAAGTAACCCCCAAATAGCCCAACCAAAGGGGTTTCCTAAAAGCTCAGTGCTGTGGGGAGCTGAGATTGGCCATTGTGGGACTATAAAGGTCACTGGTTTATCCAGGCAGCTGGTAGAGCATCCTGTCCCTTTTTATTTTTATTTTTTTAAATCACAGACTTTGTCCCAAGCTGTAGCCATTTGCTTGTATGAATGCAGATGTGAGGCTTTTTATTTTTCTCTCCATCCTCCACTGAAATACAATTAAAAGGTCAACCAAGGATCCTGAACAAATTGTGCCAAGGTCGAGGGGAGAGGAAGCAGAGGGAGTGCTTTGTTCGTGGATTAGCTTGTTTACGACAGAGCTAAAAAACGTTTTGTTTCAAGCAGAGTTTTATGCATTTGTCAATAAAACCAGGCTTGAAAAGGGCAAAAATCAGCCTGTTTGTCACAGAGTCCCCACACAGTTAAGAATCCAGCCCCAGCAGAGGGGCTTGCAAATGCCAGCACTCATCCTCATAACACTCCTGCTCTGGCCACTCAGCAAGGGGGAGCCGGGAAACGCTAGGACAAGGACTGGGATGTAAGTATTTATGCCAGGACGCACCAGTAAGGGAGTGAGGAAATGCGATAAAGAAGGGAAGAAAGTCAATATATGGAATGTTAATGAATAGATTATTAGGCTGGGCCCTCTGGGAGATTGTGTAAAACATGCCTCAGAGTGGTCCTACCCCCAAAGTGATTAAGCTATAATATAGATGCACCAGCCGCCTTTGTCATTGGCAGAGGGCTATTCCCAGGGGTTCAGATCCCATTGCCTTTTAGCTGAGTTCTCTTTCACATTCAGAGCTATCTATGCATCAGAAAAGTACCGCGCTTACAGTAGGAAGTGGTGTGTGCAGAGGGTATAGAGGAAGACTACCCACTTTATTGCTACAAACTCTAATCCTGATAGAGGTGGAAGAGCACAGATCTGGTGATCTCATGAGACCCTGGGCCATATTGTCTTGTCAGTGTTACAAGGACAATGACCCGGAAATGGACCGACAGTTAATTCTCTGAAGGTGACTGATGGAAAAGGAAAGGTGAGGAAAAGCAGTGAGCCCTGAGGGCCCCTGAGAATCTGGCTTCCAGTCTAATCTACACTGGAAGTCTAGATTAGATCTCCCAGAAAGCAGGAAATGGACAACATCTGGATCAGAGGTTGGAAGTTGCAGCCCGTGGGCTTCCTTAAGTTGTACTTTATTTTGCCCACAGTATGTGTGTTTAAATAAATTGCTTGCCAAATTATACAAATCTAAGGAGTTTAAATAAAAATTCAGATTTCTAACTTCCATTAAAAAACACAAAAATATCTCATAGATCTGACAATTTTGGGACTCCTTTTATATGTGGTCACAACTTCTGGGAGGTAAATAGCAGCTTCCCTCTATAGATGGGGTATGGACTTCCTTTGGTCAAAATCTCAGTCACTGCCTAGACTTGTCCCTGGCCATGGAGATCAGGAGTCAGTTGCGTTTACCAGAGAGCTTAATGTGCTTTTGCTTTTCATAAATCCTGCTTCACTCACTTAGACTTCCTACGTGGTTACTATAAGCTATTGAGTGAGTAGCCCCTGATTTTTGTAATCTGCTCTCTTCACAACTACACTCTGTGGCCCACTACTGGATAACTCGTTTCTCAGAATTTTATTGGTCCTCTGTGAATTAATCTCCACAGTCATAAAAGCGTTCTAATTTTTGACTCTGTTATTTGAGACATTCAAGCAACTTTCATTATCTTGACCCAAATTCCTTCAACTTATATCCCACCACTTTCATGCCTATAACACATTTTTTTCCAGGAAAACTGAGCAAATTATGATATCCATACTGCATCATAATAGTTATATTTTCCTGTCCCAAATTGAACATTTCATCTTCTCATCCAAGCCTAATTGTCCTTCTTTATAAGTGGCAAGTTAAGAAACAATAAATTTATTCTTACTCCTCTCTTTATGTCACAGAGCACACCCAATCTATCAGCAAATTCTTTCAGCATTACCTTCGAAATTGAACTTGTTCCAACTGCTGTATTCCATATCACTCCCAAAGCTACCATTAGAGCACAAGCCACCATCTCTGCTCTTTTAGCTCATGCTGATGGTCTCCTAATGGGGTCCTCTGCTTCCGCCAGTGCTGCCCAACAGTCCATGCTCAACACAGCAGCCAGTGTGGTTCTACTGAAAGCCAGCTCATGTCTTGCCATCCTTTGCTCAGAACCCCCCTCCCACTCCCCCTTTGATCTCATCTTCTTTTGCCTTCCACCCCCCCACCCCCCGCCCTCCATCATTCTGTTTCAGCTACACTCACTTCCTTGCTTTTCCTTGGAAACCCCAGATGTGCTCATTCCTTGGGGCCTGTTCATTTGCTGTTTCCTCTGCCTGGGAAGCTATTTCCCTGTATATCTGTAAAACTTACAGTCTTTTTTCCTTTAGGACACAGATCAAATGTCATCTGAGTGAGGTCTTCTCTAACCACTCTTTTAAAAATTGTAACCTACTCTCCAACCCCTAGAAATTTTTATTTGTATTTCAATCAATGCCTTTCCTTGCCTGATTCTCCCTTCCCAGGACAGGAAATGTCCTCTCAATATCTAACTAAGCTTATCTCTTTTTCAGAATTTAGGTATCTTCCACACCTTCTAAGAAGCCTTTCTGACCATTCTTGCCTGGCCTGACTGCTACATTTCCTGAAGCTAAGATTACAGATTCTAGTGAAAAAAAAAAAATTCAAAATGATCACATTTATCCAGAAAACTGAGCAGTGGATTGTGTGGTCTTCATGACAACCTCAACAAATATGTGGAGGCAGAATGACCAATAATAATAATAGTAATAATTTATAGTGCCATCTGTACTGCAAAACTGTTCTCCCTGACCTTGCTGAGCCCGTCTCTCAGACACTGTCAGGCTGGAGTTAACTTACTCATGAATTCTCTGAATAATTGAAGCAGGGAAAAATGCAAGAGAAGAGATGAGATACCCATAGAATTTAGTGTATTGGTTAGCTGTTGCTGCATAACAAATCACCCAGCACTAGGTGGCTTAAAACAATGTGTTTACTATTGATCACAGATCTATGAATGAAGAGTCCTGTTGATCTGGGCTGGGATTCCCTGAGGTCTGCTGGGTTTGCTTAGGTACCTTGATTAGCTGGTGGACAGGCAGTGAGTTGGCTGTTCTGAGATAGGCTCGCTCTCATTGCTGGTGGTTAACTGGCTGTTGAGTGAGTGGGGAAATGATTGGGTCACATATCTGTTGTTTTCCAGCTTGCTGGCCTGGGATTTTCCATGTAAGGGTGCCAGGTTTCCCAGAGACTGCATGGAAACACATTGAGTTTGTTGAGGGCAGGGGAAGCTTACAATTGTGTCATGTTATTATATACACTGCCTTAAAATTTTGCATTTGAATATTTTAATTCACAGAGAAAAGTTGGGGACCAAAGATTAATTGTACCTTTGCATCTTTACAGATATATTAGCTAAAACCTGCAAATACAGAACAAAATAATTTTAAAGGACAATATCTTGCTTTTCTTAGGAAGAGCTTGGAATGTACTGAGCCACATGCACTGTAAGCATAGCCCTTTAAGATCCAGAGGAGGAAACATGAGCCTCAAAAGCAGTATGCTCCCTTCAGCAGTCAGTGCCCAGAGGGGTCTTCGAATTCCCTCAACTCCAGTTTTAGTTTTTCTTGTGCTTTGTGCAATGAGAGAAAGGGAAAGGATGAAAAGAAACATAGGAGAAAGAACAGGACTGCGGATGGACTCGAGCACTTTTGGAATGAAGAAGTTCAGTGCAGGTCAGCTGGATGAGGGAGGAAGTAGGTCTGAGACCCAATATATTCAGAGGCCTTGGCTTTGGGGCTGCTTGGTTTTGCTATGTGAAGATGTTGATGAAATCATGCTTATTCTACAGGATACATTCCAGCACCCCAGATTGTCAAATGGGGCCCAATCCTAAGCGGCAGGGTAGATTCTCATTACAACATGTTTAGGAAACTATTTTGTCTTACCAAATTGCTTTATGTCAACCAGATTGTAATATAATTTTCTTCAAAATTAGCATGTTTCACTTTGTTTTCTTTACTCTCTGCTTTGGATCCTGGTTAAAACCTTCCCACTCACAAAATTGCTAGTCAAAATATTTTAGGAAGGAAACTCAAACATTCATTGTTTGCCTTATTAAAAATTAACTCAGGCAGATGGAGAATACAATGTGTGCTCTTATCGTGGTCCTACTTGTTATCTGTCTTTATCTTTATCTGCCAGGAGGTTTCACATGATCTTAGCCCATGAGGGCTGTGGGGCCAGGCACAGAAACACTCTTAGCTGCATTTCACAGAAATGAGGCTGAGGGAAAAACACATTGCATATACTCACACAGAGTAAAGGAATGGTAACTGAGCCAGAGCTGAGGTTATTTAGATGAGACAAGTTTTCTCCCCAGGTACCACAGTAGGACAATTAGGCCTCATAGATTTCTCATGCAGAAACACTGAGAAAACTTCTCTGTTCTAAACTCTAACCCACTCCCTGGAAGCTTGGAGGAAATATATCAGAAACTGCAGTTTGCTTTTCTGGTTACTCTGGCCTCCATCTGTTTTTGAGTCCTCTGCCTGTAGAATCCATTAGATCCTTTGCATTGACTCAGTCATGCATTTATTTCTATAAGGGTTCATTGAGCCCCTACTATGTGCCAGGCTTTTTCCCAGGTGGTGCACAGGGAAAACCACATGTCCATGCCCTCATGGATGTCATAACCTTGCAGGATTGTGGATCATAAGAGTTTGTTACAAAAAAAGACAAGTCCTGTGATGAGGCAAGTGCAGCGTACGTGGGAATAGCCCAAACTGTTACGATGCCCATGTTTGGAAGCACTGCTTCTTTCCTTACTGTTAACAATTTTTCACTCCAGAAATGGATGGCAGTGGGAAGGTCGAAAGACTGTTGAAAAAGAGACCATAACCCTCCATCCATAGTTAGGTGAACTGTTGAGCTGCCATGGACCTCCTCAGACAACAGTGTCTCTAAAGTGAGTCACAGCCCAGAGACTTGAAACTAAATATTTTGCAGGGAGCTCAGTCTTGAAAAGAGGAAAAAAGCCCCCATATTTTCCACTCTCACCCACACAGTCTGATTCTCTCCGCCAGAGGTGTCATTCTCCATTCTATCCCTCATTATCTGAGGATAGCCAGTGTTATGTCAGCCATTGTGTTCAGCAGTTTCATGAACTTTATGTTATTTAATCCTCACAACAGTGCTCTGAAGGAGTTATAATTTATACCTACTTTCCAGATAAAGAAACTGAGAAAGGGAGCAGTTTGTGAACTTACCTAAGGTCACACTGCCTCCAAATGACTTCAACTTGTGTGTGGGGTGTGGGATTCTGCAAGGTCTACTGGGTCCAAGAGCAGGCTGAGACCCTAAGGTAGATCAAAACCTTTTGGGAAAGACTATAGTTCCAAATACACTGTTTAAAAAGCTTAGGAAGCATTGGGCTAGCATCGGTTGTTATGGCGAGAAAGAAGTGTGACCTAGTAGCTTATGGGCAAAATATCAGGATCCCTGGAGTATGGAGGTAATAATAGACAGAAAGATATAGTGACATGGCTTCACTCAATCTGCTTTCATCAGGGATAAGTTGACCCAAACCTGCTCTTCATGTGGATTGGAGGGCTGGGAAGGACAGTGAAAGCCAACACAAGGAGACTTGGGCAATTTTAATGGCAGGTGTATAGATTCAGCCAATATTTGAACACAAACCAAACTCGAACACACCCGGCATATCTGTTCTGAAGGCTGCCTATCTGTGTTGGAGTCCACTGAAGACCTATTCCTAGCCCACCTGCTCATGGTAAGGAGTCTCTGAACAGAAAACAAGGTCTGCCTAGAGATTTCTTATGACCAGTTACAGCTGAAACTCAACTGGAACATCTCCTGGCACTGGAACAGGCTGGTGTAGACTAGACTATAACTGCCAGTACCTGAACATGGAGAACCGAGGCAGACTGTTTCTCATTGCAGGTTATGCCCCCAGTTGGCCACTGCACTAGTGGTTAGATCCCCTTCCACAAAATGAATCCATTTTCTCAGGATTCCCTCTTTACGATTCTGAGGACAGATAGAATCATCCCCCTCTGCTTTGCCAAAGCCACTGCCTTTGGGGCACTCTGTGGGTTTCTCACTGTGACTTAGAAGTCATAAAGATTTCTTTGTGCAACTGGTTACTTTAAACTCTGACATGTTCCCCTACAATCCTGCCCTAAATCTTTAATCTGCCCACTTAGTGAAAGCACCACCTCCTGGATGTGGACCAGTGCTGGAAAAAGGAACACACTAATATTATATTAGGGCTTTAGGTATGTAACACACTCACATAGAGGCAGAAAGACACAATGATCAGAATAAGACAGTGAGGAACAGACCCATCATTCTCACTCTTAAATAGATGAGCACTCCCTAAGCTCTGGTCCTCTATCTGTTCTACTCACCCTCCATGTAGACACCAGAGAAGGGTCCTAAAGCTCCTTTTTTCAGGGAACTTCTGGGACTCTCTATTATGGAAATAATATAATCTTAAGCAAAGAATGCACTCCAAGATTACATGCACTGTAAGCCTCTCTATTATCGGGTAATGCTGTTTTCAAATTCAAAGCTATATTTCCAGCTCAGCTCCTCTGCAAGCTCTTCCTTTCTCCTTTGCTGTAGTGACCCCCACATACTTGCTTATCCCTGACTATGTCCTTCAGGCTTCCAGCCCTTGTCATTGTTCATATTGTTCTCACTGCTTGAAAGTTCCTACATATTGCCATTTCTTGAAACAGCCCTTCCTTCAGAGACCAGCTTTTACAATAAAACTTTCTTTTATGCCTCCCAGGAGAATATAAACTTAATACTTTCATGCTCGTAAATCTCTCCAGTAAGCTTTTATTACATCCCTTCTCATGGCTGGCTTTTTACTCTTGTGGGTCTTCGCCACTAGATCAGGAGCTTCTGGAGGGTAGCGGTGATACTTAATTTTGTGTCTTGCAATCCAAGTTGCAAGTGTCAGCCCTGAACGTAAAGATTCAGTTTGTGTCCTAGGGTTGCAATGATAACCTTCCACCAGCCCTTCTCAAACAACTTCCTGCACTGAGGCCAAGGGGGTGGCGAGAAAGAATATAAACTTTAGATTCAGACAGGCTTGATGCAATCCTGGTGCAATTACGTATGGTTTCATGTTGCGTATCTCTCAGGATCCTCAATTTCTTCTGGTGTAAAGCAGGATCATAAGTACATGATGAGAAATAATGCCGGAATCTAGATGTCTGAGTACTTGATCCCTGTCCTGATACTTCCCACCACACGGGGGATGTATGTATGTATGGGGGAATGCTGGAGACACAATCCTGACTCACAGCAGGAGCTCTAGAGCCAATGCCCATATTGCTCCTACTCTCATGACGTGGTTGGCCCTCAAGTGGACTAAGCAGAGTAGCTGTTCTCCTAGTCCAAGATCTACACTTGAAGGCATGCTGCACAGACACCCTCTCTTTAAAGTTCCTTCCTGACTCCCCCTTGGTTATAAGCAGAAGGCAGTCATGGGTCCCATCATCCTTATTAGATGCAGAAGACAAAACTGTCTCCCCACACAAAAAGGAGAACTTTTTTTTGCATTCTTGTTCTGTTGAGAATATTTTCACTTTTCCCACAAAAATTCCTACCCTTCTGGACAAGCCTGTTTGAGTATCTTTGTGTTCCTGAGTGTGCCATTTTGTCTTTCATCAGTTTCAAAGTTTCCCCTTAGTAGTGAGGTAGTAGGCATGTATGTGTTTGGGGGAAGATCCTATTTATAAATCAACTCTTTGATTTGAACAATAACATTATGACCTGAATAAGGTAGCTAGAGTAGAAAAAAAAGAAGACAGAATATTCTGACAGTGTCAGGTTTTGCTTCTTACCAACTGTAACACATTGGGAAGTTTGCTTAACACTTCAGAGCTTCAGTTGTAAAATATAGATGATTGTATCTACCATGAAGTGCTCTTGGAGCATCAAATAAGATAATGTGTGTGAAGACCCTATCATAGCTATTGGCATGAAATAGGTGTTTGATATACGTTGGCCCCTTTCTTTTCTCTCTTGAAAGGTATCCCAACAATACGCTTCTTCCATTTGGCTGCAAGTTGTCAGTTTCTACAAACTCATGCTGAGGACAAAGACTCATGCTAATTTTATTACCACATCACTTTCTATAATCACAAGAAAGAGTGCCCCAAGGGCTAATTCCAAACTTTCTGCAAAAGTGAATTTTTTATAACCCTGTGGTTCTCTTGAAGCCTTCCTAGCCTACTTAGTACCTGTCTATTTGACAGGCTCAAACCTGGTAGTACCTGTTCCAAGTTGCTCAGATCATAGCAAGTGGAAAGTTGTGTATGTTGTTGACCCAGAAGGAAGAAGCTTCTGGGATTTTTTGTTGTTGTTGTTAAAATAAAGGTGTTAAAATAAAGTCATTGTCATTAATTGTCATTGCCTGACCTAGCTATCAGAGGACCCAACACTATTACTTGGGGCTGTAGAGTCCAGTGACCTACTCCCAGTTGCTTTTTCCCAGACCCTTCCCAAGCCATTGCACCTGTAGTAATGTGTCTCCTCATTCTCAAAGTTGGGCTTGAAGCAGAGTTGAGGGAACCAGTCAGGCCAAGGAGACTACCTCCAAGTGTTTATTAGGTGTCCAGTTTTTTTTCAAAAAAGCTCTTGGGAAATAGGGATGATGGGATGAAGCCAGAAGATTTTCCACCAGCCCTAGGAAAACAAACTAAAGTACTTCTATGTCCATATTCCAACCCCAAGCGGACAGAGATGATAAGAAGCAAGCATGGGCAATTCTCCTCTTAAAAGAACCAGTGCAATACAGTTATTGAAGGTATTGGTTTTGGGGTCAATCGTCTGTAGCCGTGAGTCTGAAATCTGCTCAGATATGTGGCCATGGCCCAGGTTATGAACTTCTCCAAATCTCACTTGCTCCCTCTGTGCAATAAGCATGATAATATGACCTATTTCAAGTGTTATAAAGATTAAATAAAGCAATGCAATTTATCTGATTAAAAATTAAATGTGAATGAAGTGTTTGTCACTACTCAATAAAAGTTGCAAACTACTTAAGAGTGAGGACCTTCAAGCCACACTAAATTCCAGAGTTTGAAAACTACTGAATGACAGGATTCTAAATGAGTTTGGATTGGACTGATTCATCAAAAAAAACTAAAACAGTAATAGTTTGCCTGGGGAAAATGTTAATTAAGTAGAGAGAAAACTGAGGGTTTTTTCTTCCCATTTAAGCTTAAAAAGAGCTTTATTTATTATCATTTGCAAATTTCTATCACAAATGAGACGTTGGAACAGTCATAGCCGGAGTTGGTTGAATTTGCTGATCTGATTTCCAGGCTTGCATTTCCATTTGCTGTCTCTGTGATTTTCCTCATACTGTTCCCCAGACAAAGGCAAAGCATCCCCCCTCAGTGGAGCCATTGAGTGGTGTACTGACCTCATGAAACTTCTGTGTCATGATGGCCCCTTTCCTTTCCCTCTGGCTATGGTTTATTCCTATTACCTTGCATTATGTCCTCCAGGTACACAGAGAACCATGGGTCATGATTAGTCATATACTGTCCCTGCTATGTGTATGTTCATGCATGTTTGCCCCCCCCACAACCACATGAATACATGCAGAAAATGCATTCAACAGACATCCACACAAACATACATTGACTAAGCCAGAACCACTCTGCTAAACATAAATGCACACAGATCACATTTAATTGATAAGAAAAGCAATACTTGAAAACATACATACCTATACCTACTCTCACACATATTTGCACATAAGCATCACATACACACACACACACACACACACACACACAGAGAGAGAGAGAGAGAGAGAGAGAGAGAGAGAGAGAGAGAGAGAAATCTATTAACCTGCTCTTTGCTTGTTTCATCATTGTGACAGCATCTCATGGGTCTACATCCATTAGGCTCTCACACCACCTGACAACCAAGTCTTCACCACAAAGCTGCAGGTTAAATAGCTCCTTAATCTCTATTTAATTGCACATTAATAATTCCAATACTGCTTTCTTCTGTTAATTGATTAGAAAACGGTTTCAGTGGAAGTGAGTAATGAAATTTGGTAGCAACCAGCAACAGAATGAGTTTTCTTGTCATTAAGGTAATCAAGAAGAAATAGTGACCAAAACACACCTTGCTTCATTTGCAGATTTTTAGAATGCTAGAACTGGCAGGCCCTTTGGAATTCAACTACATCAGCATTTTCCAAACTGTGAGCCACAAGTGATTAAACAGTTTTCTAGGGAAAACAATATTCTGTGATTATATAAGTCTCGCATACAAATCTCCCTTATATTTTAGAGTTTTAAGTCAATGTTAGCATATTCAAAGCTCTGGCATTCCACAATTTGAGAAACTTATTTACCTTGTTCAGCTGATCTTCACCAAACCTTATCTGATAATGAAGTCACGTTTCTTATTGAACACCATTTGAATTACCTATTTCTATTGCTGCATAATGAATCATCCCCAAATTTAAAGCTTAAAAAGACGATGGGTTATTTTTCACAATTCTGTGGATTTCCTGTGTTGGAAGGTACAAGAATGGTCAGGCAGCCTGAGGCCTCACTTCTCCTTATGGTTTCTCATTCTCCCAAAGGCACCCTTACAAGATGGGTTTAGGGCAATGTTTCAATGGGGCAAACAACAGCAACAACAAGGCTTCTAATGGCCTAGCCTTGAAAGTCAAACAACATTACTTCTGCTGTATAATATTAAGCAAAGCAAGTCACAAGGCTAGATTCATGGGGGATATAAATTAATGCCCACACTTCATTGAAGAATATTGCAAAGGGGCACAAAGAACGGAAGAAGGAATGATTGTGGCCATGTTTGAATACAATCTACTACAAGCCACTGAACAGTTTTTGGAAGACTGTTTAGGGAACACTAATGTACTGGTAGAGCAAAGTCCATATTTTCTAGATTAGGATACTGAGACTCACTCATGTGGAAAAGTTTGCCAACCGAGATGAGATTAGAATTTAGGCCTCAGGCTCCAAGTCTTTTGTTCTCACCATTGTCTTTCCAAAAGATTCTACTGACTATGAATGACTTGAATGATATTCAAATACTTACTCCCTAGATTTTGAGAGCTCTAGACCCTGATCTTGGTCTTCTAAGCAAGTCCAGTGGGGCTTGAATAACTTATCAACAAACCAGAGATTCAGCTACCTATGCCTTCATTCCATTCATTAAATGGGCTTCAAATGTTCCAGTTTTCTTTGCTCAGGAAAGCTAGTGAAATACAAACATTAAAATGAAGGCTAATGATGGCAGAGAAAAGTTATATATACACTTCACTGACAATACCTGAGACTGTAGCTTCCATGAATGATAGATTCTGGAAATAGCTAAACTTGGAGACTTTGAATGACATGAGGTAGGTGAGCTATGTCTCAGAAGTTTCTTGTAAGATAAAGTAATACTGTTTTCCTCCCAAGGTTTAACCATATTGTCTAGATATCCATTGAGTCCTGTAGATTTATGATTCATAGTCAGAACTTCACTTAAACCCCTTTTGTCTCTTAAACTACAATTTATCCCAACCCTTTGACATCTCATAAATGAATTTATGAAACACTTCCTTGACTGGGCAACTTATCCCAAACATGCCTTTCATGCTATTACAATGCTTTCAAGAAAATCCTGGAATAATAACTCTTCCATGCATTCTTGCTGAACTGGTCAAGGTAATCATGAAAACTTACCCCAATTTTTATGTCTGCAAATTCTGCTCAAGACTTCTTTACTTATTTATTAGTATGGCCCCTTACTTTGCATACTTTGCAAGATTTTATTGAGTCCACTGACTATATATCTGTTACATGAATGTAGTCTAAGTTCAGTATATCTATGTCATCTATATCTATATGTATATTATCTATATTTATTTCATCTATCTATCTATCATCTATCTATTTATCGATCACCTATGTACATATCATCTCTCCCCTCTTTTTATTTATTTGTAACAGGTTTGCATTTACTATATTTTATTTTATTATAATACCAGTACAGTAACTCTTGGACTCTAAGCTATCCAATGGAAGGAGTCACATCTGAAAGGCTTTTTGCAAATGCCCAAGTTCAAATCTGCTGCATCAGTGCATGGGGAATACTTGGCGATCAGGAATTGTCAATATTTTCAAGGCCCTGACTGCTAACAACATTGCTTAAACATTTTCCATTAATTTGGCTTTAAATGTTCTATCTTTCTCTTTGCCCAGGAAAGCTAATGAAAGACAAACATTAAAATGAAAACTAATGATTGCAGAGAAAAGTTATATATGAGTATACACTTCGCTGACAATACATGAGACTTTAGCTTCATCTTCCTTCTGTAACACATTTATTATGATCAGAACACAACATTTTTCTGGATATCATTTTCAGCTGATGTGTCACAGCATGAAAGAGTATGGAGATTACATCTACTTCCCATTCTTAGCTCATTACAAGGCAGGAGTAAAAGAAGGATGGGGGATCTTGTGACTGTGATTTATACATGAAGAGCTAGGGTGGTGTTAAATTCTTAAGCCATCACTTAAATCTAAGATTACCTGGGAACTAAACAGAAAGAAAAAAAAATGAGGCAATGTTATAGACACAGCCAGTATCAAGTAAACTCTGAAAGATTTCTCTGGAAATGCTGCTGAAATTTAGTTCAAGCCTTTATTTGTTTATCTGTTTGATTTTCACTGAGACTGAGACTAGAAGAAGCAGAAAGGCAAATACCCCATATGGTGTCTATATTTGAAAGGGAAAGGGAGGCAGGTTAACTGGTGAAGTTCATGGGTCAAGGAGAAAATCATCTTTTGAGCCACCTCAGATCTTGGGAGGCACCTAACCTTCCGGGACCTGATATTAAAGTCCTCCGAGTGTGAAACTTGGTCTAGTTGGCAGGGTAGAGCAGCAAATGACATTTTGGAGACTGGCCTAATCTGAAGAACAATTAAATCACATTCCCCTGGAATTTGCCTTTCCAAATATTGTCTATGCTCAAGTCAAAATGAAAAGTCTAATTTTGAAAATGTACTGGTTTAAAAATAAAAAGACCTCTAACACAAACTGAATTAATTCCTCTGTACATTGAGTCACCTTTCTAAAATTCTCCACATGTCACCTAAAACCTTTTTTCCCTTTCAATTTTTCCCTTTCACCTACCCTAACATTCACTTATTCTACTTCCTACCTGGCTTTCTGTTGATTGACTCACTAGAGTTAGTCACACATTTTGGTGCTATTTCTGCTCCATGGTTACCCACATTATTATGTATGTTACTCTGGATTACTTGTAGCTCTTGGGAGTTTGATAAATCAAAGGAAAAATCAAAAGCCAAAGGCAAGGAGGTCCCTCAGCAGACAGCAAGATAATACAACCTCATAGCCAGGAGATTCATTTCACTGGGCAGTGGGACTAGTTTCCTATAAAAATGGCAAGTTACGTGGAATCAGATTCATGAAGGAACTAAGGTAAAAATGTTTCAAATTATACTTTTAAAGAAGTAAAAGATCAAGGGGAAAGCTGTGTGCAATCCTAGGTTAGGAAGGGTTGTTCAAAGGTGTGTGTGAAGGAGTCAGTGGGAGAATTGTCGCAGCCTAAGTATAAACTCAGACAAGCTCTATTGAGCCAACACTTCAGAAGGTAACCCAAGATGAAGACTAGATGGTTAGAATTTGGATTCAATAATCCCTGAAACAAATACAAAAAAAAATCCTTAAACACAGCTTTACCCCTTTAAAAAAGTAGAAAGGAAGAAATCTAACCTTCTCAGAGAGTGAGTAGTCTCTTGAAGGCAAATTATCCTTAGAGGATACATAGTGGAGAGTTGCTATAACTCTATCTATAGTTATAGCCTGTACATTTGCTCCTAGTTAAGCAAATTGGAATGAATTTCCCAATGAATAGTATAAATTTTATTATAAAGGACTTTTTAGGACTACTGATTCTGGAATATGGAGTAGGCATGCATTTCTAAATTCCTCTCACCCTATACAAATAAACTTTTTTGATTTTGTATATAAAACAAACTAAGAAGATTCTGAAAGGTTGAAAGAAGAAGGAAAGCTAGCTATGAACTTCAGGATCTATGAAATAACACAGTGATACATTCCCTGGTTTTATTATGGCCTCATATAGTCCGGTTGCTGAAGAAGCCAGAAACTCAGAAATGCCAAAAATACAGACAAAACAAGCCACACACAAAAAACCTGTTCTCTCTATCCAAGGGACCAGAAAAGAAGTCTGAGAAGGAGAGGAGTAAGAGTTAAGATTGAAGAAATACTCAAAAAAACAATGACTGAAAAGCTTCCAAAATTTGGCAAGAGGTACAACCCAACTGATTTAAGAAGCTCTGCAAGCCCCAAATTGGGTAAACTTTCCCCCAAATCAATGCCAAGCATATCATAACCAAACTTTTGAAGACTAGAGCCAAAGAAAAAAAATATTGAAAGCAATCAGAAAACAAAAAAACACAACACCTTATTTATGGGAGAAAAACACTTCAAATGACAGGATTTCTCATCAAAACTACGGAGGCTAGAAAGAAGAGGCAAGATATTTTTAATGTGCTGAGAGTAAAGAACAGTCATCTCAGAATCCTATGCTCAGAAAACATCGATTTTTATGAATTAAAAACAAATAAAGATATTCTCAAATGAAAAAAACTAAGATAATTTCCCAGTAGCAGATCTAATTTAATAACAAGGCTAAAGGAATTTCTCTAAATAGAAAGGAAATATTAAAGAAAGACCTTAGCACATAAGAAGGAATAAAGAACATACCAAACAAAACATTGGTAAATAATATGGGCTTTCATAGTCCACTTGAGTTTTCTAAATAATGGTTGATAGTGGAAGCAAAATTATAACACTATCTGATGTAGCTCTAAATATATGTAGATAAAATATTTAAGGCAATTATATTTTAAACAGGATATTAAAGGAACATAGAGTGAAGTAAGGTTTCTTATCTTTACTCAAACTGTAAACTTATGGCATCAGTAGATTGATATATAAAATATATGTTATATGTTTTATATAATGTTATATATTTTATGTAATATATAAACAATTTTAATATATATTATATTGTATATAATATACAAATAACATATAAACAAGATTATATATAATTATAACAAGATTATATATAATAAGAGTATATATATATGAATATATATAATATATAAACAAGATTATATATATTATATATAAGAATAATATAATAGTGGCTCAGTTGGTTAAGAGCTCGCTCAAGAATGTGAACTCTGAGCAATAGCGGTTCAATTCTCGGCCTGAGCTGAGCATCCGCTGAGCTGCCAACAGGTGGCAGGATGGCTCAGCTAAAAAAAAAAA
>NW_017732283.1:464342-469879 GCF_001890085.2 Hipposideros armiger | reverse complement strand
GCACAGAAAATATGTTCAACATCATTAGCCATTAGGAAAATGAAAATTAAAACAATGGGCTATCACTATGTACTTATTAGAATGGCTAAAATACACACACACACAAATATATATATATATATATATATATATATATATATATATATATATATATATATATAGTGAAAACATCAGATGCTGATGAGAATGCAGAGAAATTTGATCATTCCTACATTGCTCCCAGAAATATAGAATGGTCCAGATATTCTTGGATACAATTTGGAAGTTTTATTTTTAAAACTAAACTAAACATACAATTTACCATGTGGCTCATAAATCACACTCCTGGATATTTCTCCCAGAGAAATAAAAACTTTTGTTTACACAAAAAATATACATGGATGTTTATAGCAACTTTATTTATAATAGCTGAAAACTAGAAACAAACCAAATGCCTTTCAATGGATGAATGGATAAGCAAAGTGTTGTGTATTCGTACCAAGGAAAATTCTCTTTACAGAATAAAAAACAATCAGATTTGAATGGAATCATAAGAGACCCCAAATAGCCAAAGCAATCCTGGGAACAAAAGAACAAGACCAGAGGTATCATTCTCCCTGACTTCAATTTATACTACAAAGCAACAGTAATCAAAACAGCATGGTATCAGCAAAAACAAAATAAAACAAACAAAAACTGACACACAGGCCAATGGAACAGAACTGAGAACCCAGAAATAAACTCACATATATATGGGCACATAATTTTCAACAAAGGAGCCAAAACCATACAATGGAAAAAAGATCCTCTTCAATAAATGCTGCTGGGAAAATTGGAAAGCCACATGCAAAAGAATGAAACTAGGCTGCTACCTGTCAATATACACCAAAATTAACTCAAAATGGATCAAAGACCGAAATACAAGACCTGAAACAATAAATTGCATAGAAGGAAACATAGGTACTAAATTCATGGACCTTAGGTTCAGGAGAGGATTTTATGAATTTGACTTCAAAGGCCAGGGAAGTAAAGCAAAAATAAATGAATGGGACTATATGAAACTAAAAATTCTGCACAGCAAAAGAAACCATGAACAAAACAAAGAGGCAACCAACCAAATGGGAGAAGATATTTGCAAACAACACCTTTGATAAGGGGCTAATATCCAAAATATTTAAAGAATTCATACAACTCAACAACAAAAAGCAATCAAAATAAGAAATGAGCAGGGGACCTGAACAGACACTTCTCCCAAGAAGACATGTAAATGGCCAACAGATATATGAAAAAATGCTCAACTTCACTAGCTATTAGGGAAATGCAAATCAAAACCACAATGAGACATTATCTCGCACCTGTTAGAATGGCTATTATCAACAAGACAAGTGATAACAAGTGTTGGAGAGGCTGTGGAGAAAAAGGAACTATTATACTCTGCTGGTGGGACTGTAAATTGGTACAGACATTAGGGAAAACCGCATGGAGGTTCCTCAAAACATTAAGAATAGAATTACCATGCAACCCAGCAATCCCTCTTTTGGGTATCTGCACAAAAACTCTGAAAACATTTATCTATAAAGATATAGCATCCCTGAGTTCATCACAGCATTATTCACAGTGGCCAAGATGTGGAAACAATAAAAGTGTTCTTCGATAGATGATTGGATTAAGAAGATGTAGCACAGGGCCGGCCGAGTGGCGCGTTGGTTAAGAGCTGGCTTGGGACGCCAGAGGGCCCTGGTTCGGATCCCACATATGAGGGCCAGTGACACTGCCNAAAAAAAAAAAAAAAAAAAGAATATAATATATAATATATAATATATAAATAATATATAAACAAGATTATATATAATTATAACAAGATTATATATAAATATATGTTATATATTTTATATAATGTTACGTATTTTTTGTAATATATAAACAATTTGAATATATATTATATTGTGTATAACATATAAATAATATATAAACAAGATTTTACATATATATAAAATCTTGTTTAGGGTTTTTAGTGATGTTACTCTTGGTAATACAGTAATACTGGTATTACCTAGAGTATCACTAAAAAACTAAACAATATATATTCACGCACACTGCAGATAAAATATAATTCTAAACATGTTCAAGTGACTCACAAAAAGTTATGAAAAGAAAACAGAGAAATAAAAGCAGAGAAAACACACATAAAACAAAAATAAAGTGGCAGCCTTAAGTTCCAACAAATCAATAATTACATTAAAAGCAAATGATTTAAATACACCAATTAAAACACATAATTTGTTACAATGATTAAAAACTTGACCCAACTTTATGCTGTCTATAAGAAACTCATTCAAATATAATGATATAGGCAGTTTGAAAATAGGAGGATGGAAAAGGATATATCATACAAATACAAATCAAAAGAAAGCAGGAGTTATTATATAAGATATTGTATAACATAAAGTAGACTTCCAAGCAAAAGAAATTTTCCAGAGACAGTGAGGGTTATTATAAAATGATGTGTCAATACCGTAAGAGACATAGCAGTCATTAATATGTATGTACCAAGCAATAGAGTTGCAAATTCTGTGAAGCAAAATAGATAGAACTTAAAGGAGAAATAGACAAATCCATAATTGTAGTTGGAGACTTCAATAACCATCTCTCAACAATGGATAAAATACCTAGACAGAAAATCAGCAAAGGTTCAGAAGAATTCAACAACACCATTAAGAAAAGGATCTAATCACCTTTCTTTGAACACTACACCCCAAAACAACAGAATACACATTGTTTCCAAGTGTCCTCAGAACACATACCAAAATAGAACGTATTATGGGCCATAAAACCCATCTAAAAAAGTTGAAAAGAATTGAAATCATGCAGAGTGTGTCCCACAACCACTATAGAATCAGCTAGAAAATCAGTAACAAAAAATTTAAAGAAATATCTTTAAACACTTGGAAACTAAACAACATACTTCTAAATAATTTATAAATCAAAGAAGAAGTCTCAAGGAATATAAAAAGTACATTGAATTATGAAAATAAACATATAATATGACAAAATTTGTATAACACAGATCAAGCAGTAATGAGAGAGAAATTTGTATCAGCAAACAAACATATTGGAAAATAGGAAATCTTTCAAAGCAGTAATTGAAAGTCCGACCTCAAGAACTGAGAAAAAGAAGAACAAAAAAATCTAAAGCAAGTAACAGGGAGGGAAAATAATGATAAGGGAATATAATGCTGAAACTTAAACCACTGGAGAAAATCAATAAATCAAAGATCTGAGAGAGAGAGAGAGAGAGAGAGAGAGAGAGATAGAGAGAGAGAGAGAGAGAGAGAGAGAACGCACAATTATCAAAATCAGGGATGAAAAATGGATACTACAGACCCTGCAGACATCAAAAGGATAATAAGGTGTGATGGGCTGAATAGTGGCCTCAAAGGTATCAGGTCTTTATCCTTAGGACCTATAAATGTTACCGTATTTGGAGAAAAAAAAAGTTTTCCATTTGTGATTAAATTAACTACTTTGGGGTGGAGAGATTATCCTAGATCATCCACATGGGCCCTAAATGTAATCACATGTATTTTTAAGAGAGGGAAGCAGAAGTAGATTGGATATACACAGAAGAGGAGTAGACAATGTGACCACAGAGGCAAAGAGTGGAGGATGTGGCCATAAGTCAGGGGATGTCGTTAATAGCTGGAAAAGGCAAAGAATGAATTCTTTTCTAGAGTTGTCAGAGAAGGCATGGACCTGCTGACAATTTATTTTGGTCAAGTGGAACTGCTATTGAACTAATGTTCTCTAAAGGTATTACAAAATTAGCTTTTGTTGTTTTAAGATACTAAGTTTGTGGTATTTTGTCACAGCAGCCATAGAAAACTAACACATATGGACATACTATGAACAACTCACACACATAAATGTGACAACTTAAATGAAAAGGGCCAGTTCCTAGAAAAGCACAAACTTCCACACTTCATCCAAATGTGAAATCAATAATTTGATTAACTCTATAACTGTTAAGGAAATTAAATGTCCAATTCTAAAGTTCCCCAAACAGCAATCTCTATAGTCCGATGGTTACACTGGATAATTCTACCAAATATTAAAAAGAATTAACACCATTTCTACATAATCTCTTTCATAAAATAGAAAAAGGGAGAACACTTTCCAATATATTTTATAAAACTAATATTAACCTGATATTAATGCCAGATAAAAGCAGTACAAAAGAAGAAAACTAAAAACTGATATTCCTCATGAATATAGATGCAAACTTATCTTTAGCAACATAGAAAATAGAATTAAGCAATATATAAAAAGAATTGCATACTATGCCCAAATGGGGTTTATTTGTGGATGCAAAGCTGGCTCACTATTAAAAAACAAACAAACAAACAAACAATGTAATCAACTATATCAACACAAAGATTATTCTAAAATTTATATGGAAAAGCAAAAGAATTAGACTAGTTACAACAATTTTGCAAAAAGAGGCAAAGTGGAAAAAATAAGTTTACCCAATTTCAAGTCTTATTATATAACTACAGTAATAAAGACAAAGTGGTTTTAGCAGAGAAATGGACATATAAATTCATGGAACAGAACAAGAACCAAAATGGAGAGCCACACAAATATGTTCAACCAATTTTCTGACAAAGGTAAAAAAATCATTTCAATAGATTAGGAGAGCTTTTTCAACAAATGATACTGGAATAATTGGAAATTCATAGACCAATAATTTTAAAAAACCTTCAATGTAAGCCTCACACCATATGCAAAACTTAATTGTAAAAAGATCTTGGACTTCACAGGCTTAAATATAAAATATAAAAATATAAAAGTAAAAAAAAAAATAAAAAACCAAAAACCAAAAAAACAGAATGTTTTCAGGTCCTAGGGCTAGTAAAAGAATTCTTAGAAAGTGTGGGAAACTCAACTGCATAATTTGTGGTAGTGGGGAACTGCGTTTGCGCTCCCCACACTATATTAAAAAAAAAAGGAATTCTTAGAGTTGACACCAAAAGCACAATCAATAAAAGAAAAAATTGATAAATTGGATTTCATGAAAATTAAAGACTTTTATTCAGCACAAGATCCTGTGAAAAAGATGAAAAGAAAAGCTACACTCTGGAAGAAAATATTTAGAAACCACATATACATCAAAGGACTAGATTCTAGACTATGTATAAAGAACACTCATATTTCAACAGTAAAAAAGCAAACTATCCAATTAAAAAATGGGCAAAATATATGAAAAGAAATTTAATTGAAGAGGAAGTACAGATGACAAATAAGCACAGAAAATATGTTCAACATCATTAGCCATTAGGAAAATGAAAATTAAAACAATGGGCTATCACTATGTACTTATTAGAATGGCTAAAATACATACACACACAAATATATATATATATATATATATATATATATATATATATATATATATATATATATAGAGAAAACATCAGATGCTGATGAGAATGCAGAGAAATTTGATCATTCCTACATTGCTCCCAGAAATATAGAATGGTCCAGATATTCTTGGATACAAT
>NW_017732283.1:397041-462752 GCF_001890085.2 Hipposideros armiger | reverse complement strand
ACATCCTCCACAACTCGACTGAAGAACAAAAAGACAGCAACTTGTCTGTTCTCCTTCCCCCAATTCCCCAGCACTGTTCCCATCCCCCAATTCCCCAATTAAAAGAAAGAAAGAAAGAAAGAAAGAAAGAAAGAAAGAAAGAAAGAAAGATGTAGTACATATATACAATGGAATATTATTCAGCCATAAGAAAAGATGAAATACTGCCATTTGTGACAACATGGATGAATCTTGAGATTATCATGCAAAGTGATATAAGTCAGAAAAATTCAAGAGCCATATGGCTTTACTCATATGTGGCAATATAAAACTGAAAGCAACAAATGAATGAGACAAAGAAACAAGAACTTATAGACACAGATAATAGTTTAGTGGTAACCAGAGGGTAAGCGGGGAGGGAGGGTGGTAAGAGAGGGTAAAGGGGGTTAAATGTATGGTCATGGAAGGCGAACTGATTCTGGGTGGTGAACATACAGTGTGATATATAGATGATCTATTATAGAAATGTATACTTGAAACCTATATAATTTTATTAACCAATATCACCCTAATAAATTTAATTTTTCAAAAGGAGTAAAAAAAAGAAGCCATGAAAAAAACCAGACTTTTGATTTCCACATGGGCCAGTGAGCTTTGCCCAAGCTGCGCCTGAGCTGAGCTGCTGCTGAGCTGCCAACAAGTGGCAAGATGGCTCAGCTGGTGAGAACATGTGTTCCTAATGACAAGATTGCCTGTTCGATGGTGGGCTATGCCCGCCTGCAGCTGGGACTGAACTTGGCACCTTGAGCTGAGCTGCCACCTGGATGGCTTAGTGGATAGAGCGTGCACTCTTAATAGCAAGGTTGTCAGTTTAACTCCCGCATGAAAGAAAGAAAAAAAGAACCAGTCTGAAGTGAAGACTACAACAATTAAAATGAAGAATGCACTAGAAGTAATCACCAGCACACTAGATAAAGCAAAAGACACCGAAGGACAGATCTTCCAACTAGAATATCAACAAGGAAACAGAGGTCTTAAATGACCCACAAGACCAGATGGATTTAATTGATATTTTTAGAGCATTTCATCCAAAGCAACAAAATATACATTCTTTTCAAGTGTACATAGACCATTTTCCAAGATAGATCACGTGTTAGGCCACAAAACACGTCTCAGTAAATTTAAGAAGATTGAAATCATATTAAATTCTTCTCTGACCATAATGGTATGAAACTAGAAATCAATTACAAGGAAAAAGAAAAGAAGAACACACAAGCACAAGAAAGCTAAACAACATGCTACTAAATAATGAATAGGTCAACAATGAGAATAAGGAAAAAATCAAAAGATTACTTGAGAGAAACGGAAATGAAAGTACAATGCCCCAAATCTATGGCACACAGCAAAAGGAACGCCAAGGGGAACATTCATAGCAATGCAGGCCTACTCTAAGAAACAAGAAAAATCTCAAATAAACAATCTAACCTTAAACGCTTAAAGAAACTAGCAAAAGAACAGCAAACAAAGACCAAAGTGAGTAGAAGGAAGGAAACAATACAGATCAGAGAGGAAATAAAGTGTAAAAAATGACACAAAATATCAGTGAAGCCAAGAGATGGTTCTTTGAAAAGATAAACAAAATTGATAAGCCTTTAACCAGACTCATCAAGAAAAAAAGAGAGAGGGCCCAAATAAATAAAATTAGAAATGAAAAAGGAGAAGTGACAACTGACAGCACAGAAATATAAAAAATTAAAGAAAATATTATGAAAAATGATATGCCAAAAAATTGAACAATCTGAAAGAAATGGATAAACTCCTAGAAGCATACAATCTTCCAAGGCTGAATCAAGAAGAAACAGAAAATCTAAACAGACCAATTACTACTGATGAAATAAAATCTGTAATCAAAAAACTCCCAACAATCAAAAGTCATGGACCAGATGGTTTCAGAGGTGAATTTTACTAAACATTCAAAGAAGACTTAACACCTATTCTTCTCACAGTATTCCAAAAAATTCAAGAGTAGGGAAAGCTCCCAAACTCATTTTACAAGTCCATTACCTAGATTTCAAAACCAGACAAAGACATTACAAAAAAGAGAAAATTATAGGCCATATTCCTGATGAACATGGTACAAAAATCCTCAACAAACATTAGCAAACTGAATTCAGCAATACATTGAAAAGATTATACACCACGATCAAGTGAGATTTATTTCTGAGATGCAAGTTTGGTTCAATATCCACAAATCAAGTAACGTGATACACCATATAAACAAAATGAAAGATAAACATCAGATACCAATAGATACAGAAAAAGAATTTGACAAAATTTTGCATCAATTTATGATAAAAACTCAGCAAAGTGCTAAGAAAGGGAACACACCTCAATATAATAAAGGCCATATGCAACAAACCCACAGCTATCATCATACTCAATGGGGGAAAGCTAAAAGCATTTTCCTTAATTAAGATCAGGAATGAGATAAAGCTGTCCACTTTTACCACTTTTATTCAACATAGTTTTGGAAGTCCTAGCTACAGCAATCATTCAAGAAAAAGAAATAAACCACATTCATATTGGAAAGGAAGAAGTAAAACTGTCATTATTTGCAGATGACATTATACTATTGGGTCGTAGGGAAAGTCATGATGCATTTTTGCAATGAAAAACAGAAAAAATACGTCATGACTTTTCTGACAACCCAATACATATAGATAACTCTAAAGATTCCACCAGAAAAAAGTATTAGAACTGGTAAATGAATTCAGTAAAGTAACAGGATACAAAATTAATATTCAGAAATTGGCTGCATTTTCATACTCCAATAATAACCTGTCAGAAAGAGAAATTAAGAAAACAATCCCATTTACCATTGTATATATTAAAAAAATACAAGAAAAAAACCTAAGAGTAAATTAATGAAAGAAGTAAAAGACCTGTACTCAGAAAACTGTGACACTGAGGAAAGACATTGAAGAAGGTCAAATAAATAGGAGCATATATCGTGCTCATGGATAGGAAGAATTAACATTGTTAAAATGTCCATCCTACCCAAAACAATCTATAGATTCAATGTAATCCCTATAAAACTATCAATGGCATTTTTCATAGAATTAGAACAAATAATCTTAATATTTATTAGGAACCAAAAAAGACCCTGAATAGCCACTGCAATCTTGAGAAAGAACAAAATTGGAAGTATCATGTTACCTTATATCAAACTATACTACAAGTCTATAATAATCAAAACAGCAGGGTACTGGCATAAAAACAGGCATAGATCAATGGAACAGAACAGAAAGCCCAGAAATAAACCTATGCCAATATAGTCATTTAATCTATGACAAAGGAGGCAAGAATATACAGTGGGGTAAAGAGAGTTTATTCAATTAAATAGTATAGGGAAAACTGGATACACAAATGCAAAAAACAAAAAATGAAACTAGGCTAATTTCTTATACCATTTATAAGAATAAACTCATAATGGATTAAAGACTTAAATGTAAGACCTGAAACCATCAAACTCCTAGAGGAAATCATAGGTGGTAAACTCTCTGACATTACCTTTAGTAATATTTTTTTCTGATCTGTCTCCTTGAGCAAGGAAAACAAAAGAAATATAAACAAATGAAACTACATCAAACTGAAAAGATTTGCACAGCAAAGGAAACCATCAACAAAATTAGTAGATGATCAACTGAATGGGAGAAGATATTCACCATTGATAAATATGACAAGGAATTAATATCCAAAATTTATAAAGAACCCATACAACTCAATATCCAAAAAGCAAAGAATCCAATTACAAAATGGACAGAGAACCTGAATAGACATTTCTCCAAAGAGGACATACAGATGGCAACAGACATAAGAAAAGATGTTCAATGTTACTATTCATCAGAGAAATGCAAATTAATAGTACAATGAGATATCACCTCACTCCTAACAGAATGGCTATTATCAACAAATCAACAAACAAGCGTTGGTAAGGATGCTGAGAAAAGGAAACCTTCATGTGCTGTTGGTGAGATTGCAAACTGGTGCATTCACTATGAAAAATGATTTGGAGGTTCCTCAAAAAATTAAAAATTGAAGTACCTTATGACTCAGCAATTCCACTTTTTAGTATTTGTGCAAAGAAATCTAAACACTAATTTAAAAAGATATATGCACCCCTATGTTCACTGCAGAACTATTTACAATAGCCAAGATATGGAAACAACCTAAGTGCTCATCAATAGATGATTGGATAAAGAAGAAGTGGTACATATATACAATGGAATATTACCTGGCCACAAAAAAGAATGTAATCTTATCATTTGTGACAACATGGATGGACCTACGAAGTGTGATAGAAAAATATGGTAAATGTTTAAATTTTAAAAAGTTATTACAGTAAAAGATACATTTCCATTAATCCCTCTCAAAATATTCCCCCTCTTTTTGAGTGCACTTATCCCATCATTCTTGCCACTTTCTGAAGCAGTTCTGGAAGTCCTCTTTCATGAGAGTCTTTATTTCATCCTCCATCTTAACAATGCTCCATGTCACACATCACTTCTGATACGGCAATTTCTGTCAATAAAGACATTATGGTGTGTCCTCATCCACCTTATTTCCTGAGTCTGGCAACACTAGACTTCTGGCTCTTACCCAACGTCAAAATGACCAAGAAAGAAAAATGTTTTTAATCAATTCAAGACATCAAGGCAGCCAGGACAGTGCAACTAAAGGCACTGACAAAAGAGCATGTCCAGAACTGCTTCAGAAAGTGGCAAGAATGATGGGATAAGTGTGTTCGAAGCAAAAGGGAGTATTTTGAGGGGGATTAATAGCAGTGTGTCTTTTGCTGTAATAAATTTTTATTTAAATATTCACCGTATTTTTCGATCACACCTCATAGAGGTTATTATGCTAAGTGAAATAAGTCAGACTGAGGAAGACAAATACCATATGATCTCACTTATATGTGAAATCTAAAGAACAAAATAAATGAACAAACAAAACAGAAACAGCCTCATAGATACAGAGAACAAACGGATGGCTGCCAGAAGGGAGGGGGCCGGGGAACCGGGTGAAAAAAAGTGAAGTGATTAAGAAATACAAATTGGTAGTTATAAAATAGTCACGGGTATGTAAAGTACAGCATAGAGAATATAGTCAATAATGTTGCAACAATTATGTATGGTGTCAGGTGAATGCTAGGCTAATTGGGGCCATCACTGCATAAATTATATAATGTCTAATCACTGTGTTGTATACCTGAAACTAATATAAAATAATATTGAATGTCAACTGTACTGAAAAACATAAATAATATTAAAAAAAAGAAGGCTGAGTTATAATGAGAACCTATGTCATTACCAGTTCCCAGGAAGACTGACACATCCAGTGGTATACAGTTGATTTCACTGTATGCCTGGAGTAGTGGAAGGAAACTGGCAGATCTGTGGGCAAAGGTGCTTGTGGGAAGACAAGAGAGGGTGAGGAGTGAATGTGCAGTGCTTAACCACAGGGAGAAGCCAATAATTATAAACCATGGTCAGGAAGGACCTCTGCAAATTCAGGATATTTATCAATAGGTTTTTTAAATATCAGTGAAGTCAAGAAAACAGGAGTGTGTGTGTGTGTGTGTGTGTGTGCGTGTGTGTGTGTGTGTGTGTGTGTGTGTGTGTGTGACGTACAGAGCAGGTTGGCAAGAGTATTGGACAGAACAAGATAATATCAAAATGATACTACCTTGGCTTCCCTTGCTCTTACCAGCTGAGATGGCTCAGCATGTAGGCCTGTTACCAAAAAACCGCTGCTCACAGCCTACCCTGATGATGTACATGGAGTGTTCCAAAGCAATCTGAATTGTCTTTGTTTTAAAGTCTGATTACCCCCTGGGAAGAAATGATCATCAGTCCTCTCCTTTGCAAGAGTGTGAGGCTGAGGATGTGGTGAGATAGAGGTGGAGAGGTAATATTAGTAGCACATTTTCAGAGGAAACTCAAAATGTCATCACTTCTGGCATTTATTCTTTATCTTTATTGAGATATAATTGACATACAACATTGTGTATTTTTAGATGTACAACATAATGATTTGATATATCTATATATTGCAAAATGATTACCTCAATAAATTTAGTTAACATTTATTACCACACATAGTTATAGTTTTTTTCTTGTGATGAGAACTTTTAAGATTTACTCTCTTAGATACCCACATAGAGAACACAGTATTGTTTTTTGTTTTGTTTGTTTTGTTTTTTTTTAAAGATTTTTTTATTGGGGAATTGGGGGGATGGGAACAGCGCTGGGGAATTGGGGGAAGGGGAACAGACAAGTTGCTGTCATTTTGTTCTTCAATCTAGTTGTGGAGGATGTTGCTTCACTGGCCCAAGCTGGCACCATCATTACGCTCTTCCCGGGTGAGGCAGATCAGTCGCCAGCTTCTGGACAGCACTGTGGCTGCTGGCTACTCACGCTGGCTGCTGGCTACACACAGTAGCCCATGGCAACCCACTGCCACAGGGGCTGCAGCCTATGATGTCGCCGGCGACTCATGGCAGCCCAGCTCCAGGTTGAGCTGCTGTTCAGCATCTTAGCTGTAGAGGGCAGTGTCACTGGCCCTCATATGTGGGATCCGAACCGGGGCCCTCTGGCATCCCAAGCCAGTTCTTAACCATCGTGCCACTCGACCGGCCTCACAGTATTGTTAATTATTGCTGTATATTACATCCCTAGGGCTTAATTATCTCCTAACTGGAAGTTTGTATCTTTTGACCACCTTCACCTATGTCACCCTTCATTCTTTATTTCGTTCCATGCTTCATTTATCCTTCATTCTTAAGAAGAGAGTTCTGAGATGTTCTCAGGAACAGAACGGAATAGAGTTCCTGAGCCCACAGAGGGGCTTTGGTGGAAGATGGCTGGGAAATTGGGCTGGAGGGACCCCACTATTCCTCTTCTAATTTTTGGGTTTACTCATTTTGCAAATGTGTTTTTTCTATTCGCTGTTTATCAGGTATGTTCTTGTTTCCCTAAGAGATGGGCCTCTGACTGCCTCCCTCTCCGAATGAACCCACAACATATCATCAAGAAGTAACCAGAGTGGGGTTGAGGGGAAAGGATCATTAGGCAAGCTGCTCAGACAGATTCTTGGCCATGACATGACATGAACTAGAGGGTCCATGAAGGTCGAATGGTTCTAGCACCATGTGGGAGGACAGACTGGCACTTGAAAACAGATCCCTGGTCAATAGCTAAATAGGGCGTTGTCCGGTGTGTATTCTGAGTAAGGGTGAATTACCTCATAGAGGCCATTTGAGGACTGAGAACACTAGTGTTCTAGGCATCCCTTTTCCACTTTGGGGTACAATTAATGGGGTCCCTGAGGGGTGTGGGGCAATTTGTATAGAGTATACTATATTCTAGTAAGTAAGCCCTATGGTTATTTTACCTGATGTTCTTGTAACTTTAATATAATCCGAGTCAGATGCCTCAAGCAGCAGTGATAACACATTAGAGGCTAATTCAAAAGGGAGAATGTTACTTCAGCAAAGCACCAGTATAGGAGAAAATGTACTCCTGTAATATGTTCAAATTTTCTCAGAGACTGTAAATATAAACAAACTTGGGATGGTCCAAGGACTTCTCTTGACTGGCAGTGCCTTCTGGAGTCTATGCTTTAGGCATGTTTCCCGATATCTCACAATCACCTGAAGATCATGCCCTAAAGAACTGCATACTTCCATTACACTCCATAGTGTCCAGGTGGCTTTTGTGTTTGGTTCATGAGTAGGTGGCAGTGTCGAGATGACACTTATTTGTCAGGTGAATTCTGTGAAGACCTGCCTTTCTGCTACAGGGGATGATAGATAACTGTTTATATAGGAGAATGTCCCCCTCTTACGAGCCCCTCATCTATCTACCTATCTATCTATCTATCTATCTATCTATCTATCTATCTATCTATCTATCATGTTTTCTAAATGCCTCCAACTATATGTCACTGTCCATGACTTTCTCAATAAGTTGAGACTTGCATAATTATTATATAGATTATATTATATAGATATGTTATATGGTATTATATAGATATGTTACAAAATAGATTATAAGATAGGAAGCCAGGGGCCTCATAAATTTAAGCAATTTTTATTAGGTTGCAACATGGAGCAGATCTCAGACCTTCTGGCTCCAAGGGATTGTATCCAACAGACGTGACAATTCTATTTTCACAATGTCTGGCACATTGTAGGTGCTCATATTGTTGAGTAAATGAATAAGTGTCTAGAAGTCTTTGGGTCATGACCTGATTACCTCATTCTTTTTTCTTTGTTTTGATCTGCTGTGTCAGCCTAGGCAGATACTCAATTTTTCTCATGACAGAGTCTTTCAGTCACCTTTTGCCCCCTTGGGACTTTCTATAGATTCTCCATCAAGCTCTTTACTAGCCAGCCCTGCCAAGGAGCAAATGTTTTTATTAGAACAGCATGAAATGTGACATTACTCATAGATTCTGGCAGAAAATTAGTGGTAGTGAAAACTAGCTCAGCACAGCTGGGCAAGATTGCACCTCCTCCCTGGAAGCAGTAAGCTGAGGCACTGCAGGGAGTCATAATGGTGTAATGATGGCTAATGGTGGGGAAATGATGGACCCGAGGCCCATAAATCAATCTGAGCACAAGGATGGCTAATGAAATACTCAGGGGATGCTTCAGCTCATCTGAGCATTGTTCGCGGGTTTGTGTCTCTTACTGAATTATTGTATTTTGTTATGTAAGAGCAAAGTATAACTATTTGTATGTAGAAAGTCTCAGAATGCCAAGATATTTACAGGTTGGAGAACAGGTAGGGAGATATGAGGCCCATCTTCAGGCTCCAGAGCTTCAAGATAATTCTTTCATGGTCTGGGGCATATTCCCTATTTTAGATATTTGCCAAAATTTTAGACTTGGTCTATTTTTTTATATGCAATGAACACTGAGGCACAACATTTAAGATAACAAGGGACAAGATTTTCAGGAAAGGTTTAGACAATTGCCTTTGCATTTTGCATCCAACCAATATTATGAACAGTTCCAATATCACAACATTGGTTTTAGTCCTCCCTATACTGCAAGATTATTTTGTTTCAAATCTTTACCCCTGGGGAAAAATCAAAATAGAAAGTTTGACTATAACCATAGAAAACTTCAAAGTTGAAAAATTTTCAACCCTTTTAATAGTTTCCTCTGGAGCAGAAATGATTGGCAGCAGTGATGTGCAGTGAAAACTCCATAAGTCACTTGAGGCAGATTCAGGTACAGCTCTTTCTTTCTGTGCTTTCACAGCAATATTAAACAAGGAGTTAGCACAGCTTGTAAGCAGACATTTCGAATGTGAACTTTAAAAGCCCGACATGTTATGTTTGTAGCAATAATATAAAAACAAGTTTTGGAAAAAGAAGCACATGTATCTTGAAGCTATTTGCTTGAGAATAATCATTAACAGTCACGACGTATTATTTCAATTTTTTTCCAAAATATAACTTTTCTTCTTTTTTGGAAATATATCACGAGAATCTGAAGGCTTTGGGACTATGATGGGGTATTTGCCCAAGGGACTCTTGGAAGATGCCCACATATGAAATTATAACAACTACCTTCTTGTGATTGGAGGTGATGCTGGGGTATGTATGAGAGACTCCATTAAAGCCTTCTTGTGACCTCTGCCTTGGTAAGAGTCTCTTCTGAGGTGTGGCTGTCTGTGTTCCTGGAGGAAGGTACCAACTGGATAAGCTGCCACAGAGATTGGAATGGGAAGAGGAAAATCCCTGGGATAATTATATAATTCTGCCAGTTGCTGGAGTAATCTACTGGCTTTCAGACAGAGGCATACTGAACAATACCTCTCTTTCCTCAATCTCAAAGCACACAATCTCTGTTATAAATTACTTTAAGAGAGTATGAAAATGACTTGCAGCTCTGGATATTAAGACTAGAGGTAGAACGGGGTCGTGACCCAGAGAAAAGGGCCATGACTTATAAAGCAGGAAAAAAAAGCAAATCTAAACCAGGAAGAAAAATAAGACAGCGGTTTCTACAAAATCCCATTCTCACAGCAATAATGATTCGGGGGATTGACCCTGATGTTTCTGGCAAAGATCTCTCCAGAGATGGCCTTTTCATTTTTATCAGTCCTAACGTCTGTACTTCAACTCAGAACCATTCTGTTCTGTCAACTGGTTTTGTCTTGAGCCTTTTTCATGTCCAACAGTTTAGCTTAAACCCTACTAAGAATACCATGCCATTCAGAGTGACTATACATCTTCCTTTAAACTAGAGGAAGCAATGGCTTACCCTAGTCCAAGGCTTTTCTCTGTTTTCTTTCTTAATACTTCAAATCTACCCCATTATCACCAGAGATAAAAGTAGATGAAAATTCAACAGGATGTAGCCGAGATTTTTCACTACTGAGGCTCTAACTTCTGGTGCTACATTGCCCTGGGAAAAGAATGTCTGATTATACTATTATGGAATTATATTGAAAATGCTTTTGCCCAATTCTGGGCAGAGGACTTCCAAAGGTAAATGACTTCCGGGGTGGTTAGGGCGGAATGAGCACTTCCTACCTCCTTCTCTAATCAGTGCCTCTTTGGAAAGTTCAACAGATATTTGATCTCCTTGCATGTCATCCACTCATTGTGAGGGTCAGAATGAGAAAAAATTGCTGCAATTTGCATCATGACTTAAAGGAGAGCGCTGGTTACTTAAGATATTTGAATATAACTTTTATGTGGAATGACTGGGCTACTATTCTGAAACTGAAAATGGAGTGTGAATCTGAGAGGCGCTTCCTGGCTCTGATGACCTGTACTGATCTTCCCTCACAGAAGGATGAGGTTTTACTAGAAGGGACTATTGCTCAAGGCCTTCCCTGAAACTTGGATGAAATAAAAGAGTGAGAGCTGAGTAAGCAAATTTTTAAATGAAAAAGCCTTACCTTAGGTAAATAAATGTTTCTGGTTGTTGACTCATTATTCAAATGACCAGATAGAGGGTGCCAAGAATAAGAAATATTCCCTCTTCTTCCATCTGATAAACAAATGTCTCCTTTGTGTTATTTACTTAGAAAGAAATAACTACCTAATATTTCTATCAAAGTGAAGTTGTCATGTTTTAACAAATGCCAAGATCATAAGCCAAATATAGTCAGAATCTTTTATCCTACCCTAATTCCCACTTCTGGGAGACCTGGGCTATGCTCTGAGAAACTTCTGGCAAAGTTAACTAATCACTGGAGGTCATAAATAAAGACATTTCCTCTTGCTGTGACACGTAGCACCTTCTTGGAGTAGCTGGGAATTAGTGATAACAAACCACAATAACCCTGAGCTTAGAAATGGATTTGAATTTAGTTATTATATATTTTGCAATTTTGGCAGTTTTGAAGGTAAAAATGTGTCAAAGGGTAATATGCCTCAAGGACAGTCAGTGTTAAATCAATATTAATTAAATAGGCTTATTCTTATTTAACAAAGCACTGAAGTATGGAGGAAAGGATATGCTGTGACCATTTTCTTTAATTTTCTTTTGCCATCTGCCAGGTAAGACTTCAAATTCCCATACATCAGCATTTTAAATGTATGGCCAATTTTCAGCTCAGGTTGCTTACCTAATGATGTATTTACTATGTCTTTGTTATGGTTTACCAGAGATAAAGCTGTATTATTAAGCAGAAAAGAACCAGGAGGTGCAACAGAAGTTTTGAAGCAAGAAAAAAATTGGGGTTACTTCTTTTCATCAAATTAGTAACCCCAAAATGTATGACAGCAAGTAGGGTTGAAATAACAAGTACTATCTTGGCTGAGAACACAGAAAGAATCATTCGTGGGCTAGCTGAATTATGGAGAGGCAGCCTGTGTCCATCCATTTTATATTTATTAAGAATCTAACTTAGCAACATATAAAGCACAAAAGTGGGAGAGTCAGGTGTCCCTTGAAAGAAAAAGACCATCCTGTCAATTAGTCATATCCTTTCAAGAGTGAGGTTCCTCATGGAGTGGTCAGTAAGATCTGTACTTCTGATGATGTTACTAAAAGCTGGTGTGGGAGAAAAGTAGTGAGGACGGATCCCAACCGTCATAAGAACAAAGATCATTATAAACATATGAGTTCCTTTTACCAGCCATGGAACATCAGAACATCATTCTGAACTCCTTATGGATAAAAGCTTATCTCAAATATTATTAGAACCACCCTGGTGGTGCTATCCATGATGTTAAATAAGCAGTGTGAATCTCTCTTCTCAATTGAGGAGTCAGAAGCCCTTACCTCAGGGCCTGACTTCCAACCCTATCTCTATCTCTTTTCACCTTTTGCTCATGGTTTCAAATGCATGCTAATTTTGAACTCCACTATATAACTTCAGAAAATTTCATATGATTGGACTAATCCAGGAATTATCTTTACATCCTGACTTCTATCACCATAGCAAAGAGCAATGATATTGTCCTTATCATCAATGTCATTATTATCTAACAGATTGTATCAGTCAGTTAAACAAATAAATATAAGCACTTTGGTGATTACATGTATATAATATTCTGTGACCTCAGAAGGAAGATTTTTTTCTAGTTTGAAAAGAAGGAAACACAACCTTAAATATTCTTTACAAATGTAGGGTTTAAGACACTTCTGAGTTAGACTTGACATTGAATCAGGCCATGGATAGAATGGTCCCTGTCAAGGCATTAGGTTTCACACCTGAGGAAATAATTCGATAGGGGTATGAATTTTTGACATGTATCTGTCTATGACTTCCTGAGGGTGGGTTGTTTAGCAACAAAAGAAATAAGTATGCACCTTTGTACCACCACCACCAACCCATCTTTACTTTATGCTACAGAGAGTCTCTAGCACATAGTTTGAATTTTTAGATTTAGATGAATAAGTTGTTATAATTATAGAAGTTATTTTCTCCTATTTCTACCTAAAATAACACATCTTAATGATTAAAGGTAGTTGACCATTCTGGAGGCTCACATCACTCCATGCTATTTATCAGTTCTTGGTTTATGCCTAAGATGTACAAATCCTATTGAATCCAATGTAAGTGATGATAAGAGAACACAGTAACTTTTACTACATGCATACACAGCTATAAGGATGCCTTTGAAGGAGCTTTAGTTGCACAGAAGTTTTGCTTCAGGAGTGAATCACAATGATGCAATTAAATGGGATTTCCCACTCCAAAATTTTGAAGTATTTAAACACTCCCTCTCCCTTTTTTGATGATAAACCAGAGAAAATTGCTTTAAAATGTTGATAGAAACTAATCTTGTTCCTATATTTCCTTCAACATTAAACACTTTACAGATAGAAAAAGATGAGAGCCAAAAAGTTGATGGTTTTCTGAATATTTGAATATCTTATTTGTATTTTGCTGACATTAAGAAACCATTCCAGATATAGTAAGAATCCAGAGAAATGCATTTGTTTGTATTAAGAAATAGTATGATCATGAGACCCAATATTTAGTGAATTGTCAAATTAAGTACTACTTATTGGCTAGTACCCATTATCTATTGTGCTCAATTAAAGGCCTTTGAACAAATGTTCAAACCATCATGAGTATCCCTTTTATTATGTTACCTTGTGCTATGGGCTTAACTGTGTGTTCCTCAAATTTCTATGTTGAGGCCTTAACCCCAATGTGACTGTATTTGGATGTAAGATTTTTAGGAGGTAATTACAGTTAAGTAGGGCTATAAGTGTGGGATCCTGATTTGATAGGATTGATGGGAGTGCAAAGAGAGAAATACCTTCCCCCCCCCCTCCGGCATGTGTACATACCAAGAAGAAAGTCCAAGTGAGCACACATCAAGAAAGTTACCATCTGCACTGCAAGAAAATTACCATCTGAAAGCCAGGAGAACCCTCACCAGAACCTTACTATACTGGCGCCCTGATCTTGAACTTCCAGCCTTCAGAATTGTGAGCAAATAAATTTCTGTTAGTTAAGTCACTAAGACTAAGGTATCTTGTTATGGCAGTGTGAAATGACTATCACACCTTGTTTTAAGAAACACAAATCCCTTCTGAGGAAACACACTTACACCTGAAATTTGATTATTTGAGTAATTGCTAATCCAATTTCATGGTGTAAATTGCCCAATTGCCCTTCTTAAAGCAACACTCCCCTGTAACCCTACAGTAGCCTCAGGAGACTTTTATTCACCCTTCATTGACATGACAACAGCTCAGAAGTCTTGAATTCATAACTTTTTTTCTGACTACTCCCTGTCCATGAATAACCATTAAGAGGTAAACAAATCTTCAGAGAGTCTTATATGAATGCCTGACAATTAAGTTGGCAAACTTGTTGCAATGATGTTGCTAACCTTTTTTTGGTATCAGAGGAATTATTCATTATGAAGTTGTACCAACTGGACAAACAGTTAACCAAGTTTACTATTTAGAAGTGCTGAAAAAGCTGTGTGAAAAAGTTAGATGACCTGAACTTTTCGCCAACAATTCATGGCTTTTGCATCATGACAATGCACCAGCTCACTTGGCACTGTCTATGAGGGAGTTGTTTTGGTTTTTTTGGGTTTTTTTTTTAAGATTTCATTGGGGGATTGGGTAGGGGAACAGCGTTGGGGAATTGGGGAAGGGGAACAGACAAGTTGCTGTCCTTTTGTTCTTCAGTGGTCTATGTTGACATCATCATTGCGCTCTTCCCAGTTGAGGCAGATCGGTCACCAGTTACTGGACAGCCACTCACCATGGCTCTTGGCAGCTCATGCTGGCTGCCAGCCACTTACAGTAGCTTATGGTAGCCCACTGCATCTTCACTGCACCCTATGCCATCACCAGAGACTCATGGCAGCCCGGCTCCAGATCGAGCTGTTGTTGTGAAGGAGTTTTTAGCCAGTAAACAAATAATTATATTGGAACACCCTCCCTACTCACCTGATCTGACCCCCAGTGACTTCTTTGTTTACCAGAAGATAAAGGAAATGTTGAAAGGAAGACATTTTGATACCATTCAGTACATGAAGGGTAATATGATGAGAGCTCTGATGGTCATTCCAAAAAACAAGTTCCAAAATTGCTTTGAAGGGTGGACTAGGTGCTGGCATCAGTACATAGATTCCTAAGGGAAGTACTTTGAAGGTGACCATAGTGATATTCAGCAATGCGAATGAGTTTGTAAACTTAATTGTCTGAACTCATGTCTGCACTCCAATACTCATTGTAGTGTTATTCACAATAACCAAGCTATGGAAACAAACTATGTGCCCATCAAAGGGTGAATGAAAAAAGAAAATGTGAGCTATATGAATATTATTTGGCCATGAGAAAGAAGGCATCCTGCCATTTGCAACAACACGTATGGACCTTGAGTCCATTACGCTAAATGAAATAAGCCAGAGAGAAAAAGAAAAATACTACATAGTATCACTTATATGTAAGCCTAAAACAAACAAAACAAAATCTGAACAAAAAGTTTAACTGAGAAACAGAGTAGAAAAATGGTTGCCAAGGACTGAGAGGTGGGGGTAATAAGGAGAGGTTAGTAAAAGGGTACAAACTTTCAACTGTAAGATAAATAAGGTCTGAGGTTGTAATATCAACCATGGTGAATGGAAACACACTGTATTCATAACTGAAATTTGTTAAGACCATAGAACTTAAATGTTCTCACACACACAAAAAAGATAAATATGTGAGGTGATAGATGTATAAATTAGCTAGACAGAGAAATCCTTTCACGACATATACAGAGGGTGCCAAACAAATGTATACAAGTTTTAAGATAACATCTCTACATTTTCTTGGCACTCTGGTACATATATCAAACCACCATGATACACACTTTGAATCTTACATTTTCATCAATTATACCTCAATATAGCTGAAATGTAAACAAATAAGTAAATCAATAAAGAGGCAGTGATGGAAGAATATGATCCAATGGTTTATTTGATTTAAAATGTTTAATTGGATAATTTTAGGTTGAAGAGATTACTTATTTATAAGCTGAGGGTACTATTTTTCCTGAGACTATAACTGACATAAATATACCTCTCTGGTACTACTAAGAATCTTTAACTTAAGCCATACTAATCATCTTTAAATCTACATTTTTAGTTTTAATTACATCCAGGCAATAACCTGGAATATGAAGAGGAGTGAATTAAGGAGATGTCAACTGGAAAGTTTCAAAAGAATTTCAGTAATCCCAAGGGTCTACCCAATGAAGCCAGTGGGGCATTTAAGTAATGAGGTCAACATTAATCTGTGGTTAACTAGCATGCAGGTTCAAACTAAACAGATGATTTTCTCTCTAGTGCTGTTTCTTTTGTCTGAGTTTGTATTCTCAATGAATTATCTACCTAATTTTTCATCTAGTTTAGTTATTAAAACAAGAAACTTGTCAGTCTTAAAATCTCAATCATCACAGAACTGAGTCCCCAAATCTTTTATATTCCGTATTTGAAACAGTCCTCAAATCTGCTGTTCTACTCTTTCCAACCCAACTCCAAGCTTCCATTATCTCTTGTTCTGCATCAGTTCCTCACTAGTTTTTGTGTCTGCTCTTGCCCTTCCATGCTAGTCTCTAAATCTGAGCCACAGGGGTGCAGTATTACTGAGCAGATCACTCCCATGCCTAAGACCTTTCAATGTCTTCCTGGTTCTCTTAGGCTAAAATGCAAAATTCTTAACATAACTTACTAAGCCCAGAGTATCTGTCTGATTTATCTCCTAGCATCTTTCCACGTCTCTTTTAAATTATTTCACTGTGATCCAGTCAAACTGGCCTTGATCATCAAGTTCTTGAGGTTCTTTGTGACTCAGGCTCTGTGTATAAATTTTTCTCTCTGCAAATGTCTCAACCACCCCTTGCATCTTTGGTAACAATGCATTAATTATTCTTCCCATATAAAATCAATACTGTCTAAGGGAAGCATTCACTGAATCCCCAGAATAATACTCAGCAGTCAGATTTTAGTATCCTGAATCTGTTACAGCAGTATATATAATTGTAATAAAATAATTTTATAATTTAGTACAGTTAACCCTTGAAAACACAGGTTTGAACTGTGCGGGTCCATTTATACATGGTTTTCTTTCAATAAATACCTGAGCTGTTTTTGATCCGTGGTTGGTAGGGTCAGCAGGGTCAGCTGTATACATTGATCTAGGCCATTTCATATAGGGGACTCTAGTATCCATGGATTTTGGTATCTGTGTAGGGTCCTGGAACTAATCCCCCAAAGACACCAAGTGACAATTAAGTTTTGGGGGAGTAAAAGTTATACACAGATTTTTTACTGTACAGAGTGGGGTTGGTACCCATAACTCATAACCCCAACATTGTTCAAGGGTCAACTGTAGTTAAAATTACATTCAAGTATGTAGTGTAATACTTTTCATGTAGTAGGAGCTAATTAAACAAATATTGATCAAATGAGGTTTTGTTTTATTTTTTTTGCTGTCAAACTGATTTTGAAGGACTCCACTCTGACCCCAAATGGAATAAAATTCTCATTTTTTGTATGTGGGCAAATAGGGCCCAAGAATCTGTCATCAAAAATCTGTCCTTCTTGTAAACAGATGATGCTTTGTGTGATATTGAGACCCAGAGTCAGAAATGAGGTTGGTGTCCAATTCATAGGGTTATATGGTATTCTAAGCAAGCAAGCTTTGGTTTGTGAGCTCAATCTTCCGAAAATGCAGCTGTCTTACTCTGAATGTCCTTTGCTGGAGGACACTAGGCCTAGCCAGTTCTCCATGGCTCTTGCAACTACACCCCACTGCACTTAGTGTGAACACTTCAGTAGTTGATTCAACCCATGCCATGTGGTTATACAGGGGGGAAACTTTACATTTGTACTTAACATTTTGCCACATAGGGTGATCAAATCATTTATTGCCGCATGTTGTAGGAATATAGTAATGTTGTAATAGCTATTACTGGAAGGAAAGAGTTGTGCTCAGCTTTCTAAGAGCACAGAACATTCTTATAATATATCTATTCCCTCCTTCTGTCAACTCTTTCAATGTATTTTTTAATCAGCTAAGTAATTAAAGATAAATAAAAGAGACAACTTTTGTAAAAAATAATATTAACTAGATATAATGATGTTTAAAAGAAAGGAATCAAGATGAAAGCTTGGGCTCCAACCAATTCATAAATGAATCAAAAAGAATAAACAGGAAATGTGGCAGAAAAAAAGCATGGAGAACATTGACTCAAAGACAGTAAGAGTTCAGAGCTAGCTATTATATTTATGAGAATGAGCATCATTAGAGAGAAGTTAGTGGAGAGTAGATCTGAGTATTCTCACCACACATGCACACAAAAGATAGCTATGAGGTGATGGAAATGTCAGGCTTGATTATGATGATATTTCACAATGTATGTGTATATCAAGACATTATTATATATACCCATAAAGTATGAAACTTGTATTTGTCAACTATACCTCAATAAAGCTGGAACAGAAAAGAGAAGTAACTATTATAAGCCATTACAAAAAAGACTAATAATATAATGCATGGAACTTGGGAGAACCTTGGGGAAAAGTATAGGGGACCTAATTTCCTTATCTTTCATAGTAAGGAGACAAGCACTACTGTCTCAAATTTAAACATGATTGATATTAACAAATGAGTAATGACTTCAACTTCTTCCTTTTCTCCAAAATATTATATCTTTAACCAAAAAGGAAGCTTTTATAAAATAATTTATTTGGGTGATAAAATATTTATATGAAATTTGGCAAGCTCTTTGATTTCACGTTAGCATATTTTTTCCTATTAAAGTAAAAAAAGAAATTTTCTTTTGGTTTTTATATTTATGTAAATAGACATCTGGGGTGATAGGAAACTAATATTAATTGTTTTAAGGAACATAGGTGTGGTTAGCTCTTGCAAAGGGGATAGAAATGGACAAAGAACAGGTTTTACTTTTTATTCTCTAGCTTTCTGTATTGTTTGAATGTTCTAATGTTCATAGCGCATGAATATTATCAACAGGGGTTATCTGAGCAGAGAGATCATAGCTCACTTTTTATTCTCATATTTATACAATTCATCATATTTGCATATACCAATAGGTCATATTTGGATTTGGATACTTTTAAAAATAAGTAACTGTGAATATGAAATATAATAAAAATAAAAGTAATACAACTAAAATTAAATAATACAATAAATATTTAAAAGTTTAAAATAAAAAGTAGGCACAGTAATGTAGATCTTATATGGTTAAAGAGAATGAGTAAAGAACTGACATTTTTGAACATTCAATATATTTTAAGTATGTAAGAATTTTAAATCTCTTTTAAATTATTGTTTAAATAAATAAAATGACCCAAGTGCATAAATATGTAATGTAAAAATGACATGTAAAGGCGGATGTATAAATAAAATATACTAAAATTAATATTCAAATTCAAAATAGGAGGAGAAAATAAGACAAAACAAGACAAAAACTGTAAGGGATTGGGAAATTTAAAGGAATAAAGAGTTAAGATAACTTAAAACATGTAAAAAGAGAAAGAGTGACCCAAAGTACATTACGTATTTACACAGAAAGAAAATTAAATTTATTTAAAATAAAACAGAAAAGTTTTTAAAAATGAAAAAATACTAAAACATATAAAAAAATACTAGATCAATATAGAATATGCTAATGAAAAATATGATGAAAATATTAAAATTGTGGAATGGCATAAAAGATTGATTAGATAAAATTTAAAAAGGAGAATATAAAATAAAAATAGCCCAAAGTTACATTTTCTATTAGTTGTTAAAGTTAAATACAAGGAAACAAAATCCCAAAATGCCCAGTGTGTGCAGGTTTGGATGATAAATATGCTAGCTGTTTGCTTTTCATAGTGATAATAAAATTAGGACAAATTCAATCTGAACACTTTCTTCTGTCACAGTTATTCCAAAATACAAACAAACAAACACACAGTAAATACATACAAGGGAGATAAGGGAGTAAAATTTTAAAGCGAAAACTAAAAAAAAAAAATCAGTGATTGCTTTTATGATAATTCATTCAGGATATAATCAATACTCTCACCAGAGGAGAAAAAGGGAAGCATGCGTAAGAAAAATAAAACGGTATTTTAAAAATCAATAGTATGATGAAGAATTGCAAAATGTAAAAATATTAAATCCCAAAGAAATGAGATAATAACAATAACAAAAAATAAGCTAAATATTACTAAAATCAAATAATAGTAAACGAAGTTCTTAAAAAAAATAGGGACAGGTGGTTGAAAGCAAAACATTAAATCAGGCAGCTGGGAAATGTCTAAATTGTAACAGCTTCCTAGTATGAAAATAACAAGACAAAGAAAGTGTTATTTTCATTTCCCTTTATTTCTGTAGCGGCTAATGGAAGTCATGAGTATGGACCCTAGGGATTGAGGGAGCTACCACACAGTTTAGTTTATTGCAATAAAAAAGGGGTAAGGAAGAACAGTGAAGATCACAGCATGAGGCCCAAAGCTGCAGGAGAATTAGAGTTGCAAGGTTGGGAGTTCCAATGGTTGGAGTTCCAAACAATAGCAGCCAAAAAAATGATTTGAGGGAGACCAGATATATCTGCTGTTAGGTATTCTTAAATTGTTTGTTTTGTGGTGTGAAATGGAACCCACTTTTATTTACCTTGAACACACACACACACACACACACACACACACACACACGTCACTAATGATTTGGATAATGGTTTTGTTTGGAGACAGTTGTTGAGCCCTCAGTATTCATTTTATCTTCTCCACAGCCCAAAGGAGGTAGGGATACCATTTCTCATTTCACAAATGAGGTAACTAAGTCATAGGGTGGTTAAGTAATGTGTCTAGGTTACAGAATTGGCAAGGAGCAGAACCGTGCTGCAAGCCCATGTAGTTTTTGCCAAACTCTACGGTGTGAAAGTGGTCTGTGATTGGGGAGGTTCAAAATTAGTCATATTAAGCTTGTAGTTATGAATCTGGAGATCCTTGTATTCTGTTTTCCCTTGGCTTCAAACAAATGAGTCCTATTCCTGTTTTAAAACAAAGATCAAATGATAAGCTATTTAATGACTCCTTGAGAATATTTGTACTAAGACTTTGATAAAAAACATTTAGAGAACTCAGTTTTTGTAGTTTCTTTTCCTCTTGATTTCCTCCTTCATCCTAGGATAGGAAATGTACCACCTTTCTGGGATCCTGTGACATGGCTTGTCACAGCAGGGATCAACTCTCAACAGCTGGAAGTATTCCCTTCTTTGAAAGGATGGCGAAACAGGAGACTGGTTTGCTTCTTTACTTGGCATCTTCCAAAGCCTTTAGAAAGAGTTTAGCCAATCAGCCAGGATTGTAAAACCTCTAATGATTTGGTGGCTCATTTCATTTCAGTGAAATGAAATGTGGCTGGAAGTCACTTGCCCAAAACTTATCCCACTCATTGGCTGAAGAGATGGATGTCTTCCTCTGTAGGGAAGTGAATTTGCTTTCTACCCTGATGGCTGCTGGTTCCTTGACCTGCTGACTGGGTATTAAGTGACTGTTGTCTCTGCAGGTTCCAGCTCACTTGTTTCATGTTTATGTTTAATGAGGTATGTAAAGGCAAAGTAAAGGGAAACAAATTACATAGGAAAATACAGCAAAAGGTGTAGCATAGGTTGATCATTCTAAGTTCTGTCTCATCATCATGCCTCTTAATCGCAGTTCAGTACCCCACACCTGCCACTGTCTGTAAGTCAAAATGTGGATTCTTTGTCTTGGCCTCCCAAGTCCTTCCGTGATCTTCCGCCATTCTTTTCACTTACCTCTCGATGATCACACTTTTCTCTACAAGTGAGATGGTATCTTTTGTCCTCTGGATTTCCCCAACTTATCCCACCTCTCTACCTTCACCCTATTCCCCTGACATGATCCCCTGTGCATCCCGTCCTGGGCTCACATGTATCTGTGTTTCAGGGCCAATAAAGCCCCCAAAATGCAATTCGCAGTTCTCTTTAGCAAGAGTGGTGGTGGTGGAGAAATAAGCACTTCTAAATTGTTAATTTGGAAACTGGTACCACCCCCCTCCACCCCCCCACTATCTGGTCCTGTAATGTGGTGAGCAGGGCCATCAGCCAGGAGGATCCAGTTGTGTTTTCTAGGTGCAGCCTCCCTGGTTGGAGCCTAAGTGGCACATTGAATGCAAACCTGTGCACAGAAAACTTATTTCCATGTCAGAATGAATTACCCTTTAATGGGGAGTGCAACTAAGCTTCCAGAAACAGCAATGAACCACACTGAGTGACCTGTTGTTTTTGTTTTTGGTTTTCCTTTTACACTCATGACCTTCACCTTCTCATTCTGTTAAGAGGAATTGCTTATCTTTTATTTGGCTGAACAACAGAACCTATCCTTTTTTTTTTTAAAGATTCTATTGGGGGATTGTGGAAGGGGAACAGTGTTGTTGAATTGGGGAAGGGGAACAACCAAGTTGTTGTCCTGCAATCTTAGTTGTGGAAGGCGCAGCTAGCTCAGCTCCAAGTCCAGTTGCCATCAGACTGCCTGTCGGCAGCTTGCAGCCACTCAACTCAAGGTGCCGTGTTCAATCTTATTTGCAGGTGGGCGTAGCCCACCATTCCATATGGAAGTCAAACCGGCAACCTTGTTGTTAGGAGCATGTGCTCTCACCAGGTGAGCCATCCTGCCACCTGTTGGCAGCTCAGCAGCAGCTCAGCTCGGGCGCAGCTCACTGGTCCATGTGGGAATTGAACCCACAACCCAGTTTCTCAGAACTTGTGCCCTTAACCAACTGAGCCACTTGGCCGGCCCCAGAACCTATCCATTTTAACTGTTAGACTTTCTCACTTGGCTTCCACTGGCAGTGATCACATCTATTCCTTTCCAACTGGTAGCAGGGCCACCATCCCAAGTTCCAGCGCCCAACTGAGTGACAAGAGTAGAGCCGTGGTTCATGGAATAAGGTTCAACATATAGTCAAGGCACTAGGATTTTTAAACTAATAAATCATTAAAGATTTTACACATATAAAACTTTAAGGAAAATATAACAAACACCTATGCATAGTACATCCAAGAAGTAGAAAGTCAGTCAAGGCTCCTGTATACCATTTATCAATTGTATTATTTGGAAGTTCTCCTTCTAAAATGTGCCCCATATACTGACCTGCTGTTATCATAACTATATATTTCTTTGTGCTGTTACTACAAATCTAAATATTCCTAGAGAATATATGACATTTATTTGCATGTTTTTAAACTTTATGTAAATTGTATTGTGCTGAAAATATTTTTCTGCAGTTTGCTTTTTTTTTTTTGCTCAACACCCTGTTTGTAAGATTTATTTACTTATTTATGTTGATTTTTCCAGCTCTGTTTACTTACTTTCAGTACTATATGTGAATATACAAGTATTACAATATACTTCATTATATGAATATATCACAATTCAGTTAACTATTATGCTGTGAACATTTTTATATATAGCTCCTTATGACATAATTTTAAGATGGTCTATAGAATATATATGCTGGTATGGAGTTGCTGGGTAATAGGGTTTCTAAATTTTCAACTTGATTAGATATTTACAGTTTCTACAGTGGTTGTACCAGTTTATATTCCCACCAATAGTGTAATATACATCTCCATATCGCTACACTTTCATCATTACTAGGAATTGTCAATTATTAGGAATTCTAAATTTTGCCAATTTTCTGGTATGGAACAATATTGTATGTGGTTCAATCTTAATAAATACCAGTGAGGTTGGGCATCTTTTGTGTGTTTCATGGCCATTTCAATTTCCTTTTCTGAGAATTCCTAAGAGTACTAGTTTTTTGTCCCTCTCCTTGCCCTCAAGTGCCTCTCTCCATTTGCATTTACACAGGAGCCTAAAGCCCATCAATATCCTCCTATTTGCTTCATTTTGTCTCTCTGACAAGGCAGTAGGGTCTTCAGCACCAGCTGAAGTTTCTCACATGATCATTAGCACAGAGATTGGAAAGGTGAGAAGGACTGGAGTACTGATGTCTCTGGTATGCTCAGGACTGAATAGTGCTGTTCTTTTTGTTAGAATGGAGGAGGGACAAAGGCCCATGAAACATGAAATGATTAATCATGAATTGACTTTTATGTTTCCATAAATAGTTTTTTTCACTACAATCTCAATAGAGTTGTCTTAATCTGATAATGTTATAAAACATGAAAAAGAAAACAGAATATTTGAAATGAAGAGGGAGAAGTGAAATGTTTTAATCAGCAAGCAAAGATTTTTCCCCCTTGTTGCAGTGTTCCTATGATATACCTGTGTCTAAAGGAGAAGTGCACAGGCCCCCAGTAAGAAACACAACTCTCTTGTCCATTTTCTCACTCCTTTTACCTCTATGCATATGTTACTTTTGGGTTTGTACTTGGGAGAGAAGTCAGAGTACTTAGCCAGAAAATCTATATCAATAAGCACATGAAGGAACTGGAAGGTGGGTATTTAAAGGAGGTAAATTAAGAGGGATAAACAGCCGCCTGGTAAGTTCATGGGGTGGAGGGTGGGGGTGGGGAAGTGTTGGGAGCATGACATGGATGCTGTGCTGGACTAGCTGTGGGCTCTGGGATTCCTAGGGTAGAGGGTCCCTGGGTTCATTAGAGGCACTGCCGGGAAGCATTACTCGGATCATTGTGTTCTTTTGAGAGCTGCAAAGGAGAATATGAAATCACTTTTGTAATTACTTTGATTATTTGTGACTTCAGAATAAAGCACATCTTATAGGAGTCTGACATTAGTTAGGATTACATAATTATCCTAAAGTCATACCATTCAGGACCTCTTAAAATACTAACTTCTTATTCTGGAAACCTAGAGACTATATTGAGACTTCTCATCAAAGTTTAATTGTAGTCCATTAATTCTTCAAATTTAAGATGCAGTCTGATATCATGGAATAAGCACTGGATTGATTTATAACCAAAAGAAACCCTCCAGTGTCTGATCTTTTTTACCTATTAGCATATAGGTGAATTTAACTTCTTTGAAGATGTCTTTGCCTGTGTAATATGATACACAGTAACCCTTCCCTGCCAGCCTGATGGGGTTGTTGTGAAGATCAACAACTGAAAATATTTATGCAAACTTGAAAACTATACAGCAACACCACAGTATTGGGCTACTTATTTTTTACATCATTAACCATGTTGGAGAGGCTTGTGACTCATATGTTTTGCTGCATTAATGGGGTAATATATATATATAATGGTAGTCTATAATGACCCTATCCTCCAATATCACTGCACAAAAAATGAGACAACAGGAAAAATTGAAAAAAAGAAGCCACCAATGTATATTACTATTCTGTGTCCTGGATTTGGAAGTTTATTACAAGACACTATTCTGTGCACATTTCTGAGGAGACCTGGTAAAGGCTTTGCCCTCCCATTTAGACACTTATTTTACTCAGGGAACTGCTGTAAATTACTAAGGGTGACAGATGGAGTGTGAAACATGGACTCAGGTGGCTGTCCCTCCTGTGGGCACCTTCTCCCTGGCAGCAAATATCTTCCAGAGGATGAGGGACATGCAACCTGGGGCAGACAAACTTTCTGCCAGGGAGGAATATGACAAGTGTGAGAGTGCTTCATTTTAAAGAAAACCTGCCTTGTTGGAGGTGTCTCATGTTCTTGGGACACAGAAGAGATAAGCATACAGATTATATTGCCATTAATACTCTCAGAATGAGAAATAAAACATGATAATTTGGGCCAGCAGATGTGTTTGCACACAGATAAATGGAAAGCCTGGAGAGGTACACAAGAAATGGGGAAAAAGAAATTCAAGTGGAGCAAGAGAAGAATAAAAAAATGGCAGGGCTCCCTAACCCCCGAGGACAGATACTACTGGTAAACCACATAAACCACGAAACAATGAATGTTCAAATGTGCTTTGGGGGAACTACCTTTAGGTTTCTGGCTGCTTATCACTTTGTGTTTCAAAACCCTTTGAGAAATTGCTAAGAACTATGAAAATTTTTCTACATGAAAAATAATGCAGGTATTCATACAGGCAAAGTATATTGCATAATATCCATAGGGTTGAGGATTCCTGAGATCTATCCATGTACCTCTCCCAGGACTCGGTGCTGACCTTCTTCCTCACCTATATGATGTGACATATGAAATCTGATATGATATAACATGCTTATGATATGCTGTGATAAGGATACAATGACTTGGTTGAAGACATAACTCTAAAGTGCACAGGTACAGGGAGGTGCTGACGTTTTGGGGGAGACCTTGTTCTGGGACTGTTGTCTTTACTGAGTCTTGGTTCCTGATTCTTGTTTACAATTAGGAAAGAATGTGTTTAAGAGGGCACATCTGTTACTCTGAGTATCCAAATATCAGGCACCAGTGTATGCCTTGAGTTCAAAACACAGAACTACTCTAGGGGGCCCTGCAGAGAGTGAGAGTCACTCTTCCAGGGACACCATTCAAATAGATTTTAATGTGAATGCTGGCCCCTGGTGTAGTTCAGGATGGCGGCCTGCACAGTAGTTCCTCTCTGTTGACCTTATCACCATTACAGCCAGACAGCAGGGTTATGAAGAACTGGGATTAATTGCAGAGGCCTTTTGTCTAGTCCTCAGCTGTAGGTGGAGCAGGTCAGCATGTCAGCACACAGAGATATCCAAACAGAGGGTAGCTTCCCCCATAAAACAAGAACCACAAACAGATCTTATGAGCACTCGAAGGAAGAAAAATACCTTTGTGCTGGAGCCAGTGGAGTGAGTGGTCACAGTGAAAGGGCATGTGGCTTTGGGGCTTGTATTTCCACATCTGGGGATTATTGTTTGAGAAAAAGCATATGGACCAATTGCAGCAATACAAGCTGCGGAACAATCAATGCTAGGTCTTTTCCTTTCCCCCAGTGTTCCTGTCAGAGGGGCGTGAGGACACACATGGGCTCTGTGCCAGGACTTCTGAGGGGGGGAAAGGCCCCAGTTCCAGACTGAAATACAGTGTTAATTGAAAGCTATCAGAAAGCAGTTATTTTAGGGTTCTTGTCTTTCTGACAAAGTGTTGCTTCAGTCTGTGGAAGTATTCAGGGTGGAACCAGCCAGAAATCATAAGGTGAATGAATTGACTTCTCATTTCTTCTGACTATTGGATCACTTTGGGCTAATTTCATGATTCTGGAGTGAAAGTAGTCACCTCCAGAGAGTGCCCTGCAGATTTCTGGAGCTGCTAGGAGTCCAACAACTGCTTTGTTTTTCTGCGACCAAAGGTAACTGCGTTATACCTGCTAGAACAGCTGGGTTTGGGTTCTACTATCCAATAATTTTTGGGGGACAAGAGAAGACAAATGAGCCCTTACTGACCACCTGCTAAGTATAACTTGCACGGCCTAACCCTGCTTTCCCAGAGCTGTTAGAAGCGTATGCTGTTGCCGGGGGGTTGCAGGGGAGCTTTCAGCGGTGAGATGCCCAGGGTAAAGAAAGCACACGGAGCCGACATGACGAGGAACCAGCATCTTTAATCAGCAATAGCAACAATTATATAGAGGTTTTGGGTGAGGAGAGCTCACGAAAGCGCGCATGCTCCCTCCCACAAATGCAAGTCATGCTTACATAAAGGGCTTATGTACCTGGATCCCGGCGCCTGCGCAGCAGGCTCTGGAGTCAAGGTTTGTATGTCCGCAGTCAGGATCCATACGTTGGCCTGCACCGATCTGGACAGCCCGTTACCCCATGCCCAGGGCTGCCGCTTGTGCGTGCCTGAACCTGCCCAGGCCCTGTCAGGGTAATTTTTCATCATTTATTCATAAACAAAATGCTTTAAACCTAACCAGCCTCTCTCTGTTTAGGAACACCTATTGGAATTCAAACTTACATGTCAGCTTAATTGTGGAGAACAATTTGGAACAGAAAATGAGTTTTAAAGAGAAATGGGCAGTTTGGGTGTTTGTGACAGTGACATAGTTGTATAAAATGTTAGCTTTATGTCAAGGCTCTGCGGTACCAGAGCCTTAAGGTACGTATTGCTGTTTGCTGTTCCACAAAATGGATTTTATGTCCATTTTCCATTGCTACCCAGAGAATACTAACAGAGAACTAGAAGTTACCCTAGCAACAACCAGGTCACCAAATGCAAGCCTTCCTCTGAGTGTGCAAAAGACGGGACTTGGGACTGCTCTCTCACCTACACTATCCTGTGCTTTCTGCTGAGCACCCATGGCTCCTTTCACTCATCCATTCACTCTGTCAGTGAGACAACATTTATTGAGTGCTGTGAACCCCAAATTTGGAGATAAATATGATGAACATCCTGTCCTCTAGTAGTTTATTATCTATGGATATGGACATAAAACATTATTGTACAAAGAAAAAAATGCGGTGGAAACGTAAGATCTGAGTACCGTGTGACTACCCTAGGGGATTAGGGAGTGCTTTCAGAGGTCACATCTGAACTGTCATGTTGACAGAGAGAGAGTTTTCCTTGTGGAAAAAGTGAGGTAAGAATACTCAACTGGCAAGAACATCCTGAGAAGAGGCTGGAGACATAGGGCTGTCTGGAAGCTCAGGGTTTGTGAGCAGAGAGAGCAGGAGGGAATAATGCCTGGAGAGTCTATGGGGTGGCATAGCAGAGAGCTCTGTGTTTTACTCTACAGCTTCCGTTACTTTGTTGTTGCTTCTTGGCTCAAAACCCACATGTTACCATGAAGGAAACGTGGACAAATAGGGGAGGCAGGGAAAAGTGTGTATTATCAGAGAGACTGGTGTAGCTGAAGACAGTGCTAGAGAGAAGAATCTCACTTTGTTTTAGAGAAGGTGGCTCAGGGTTGCAGCTGTCTGAACAATAACATTAAACAGACCAAGGTATGTTTTGTGGTAGGCAAGAGAAAGAACTTCTAAATAGAAGGAATATATAATCTGGAATATTATAAGTCAAGGAAAGTTTTTCTATGAAATTTTACTTCTCTGGATTATTTTAAAATGAGACCTCTACTAAGGCATAATTCCAATAGAACCTGTCCAGATTCTTCACTTCTTTTAAATACAATCATATATATCTAAAATTGATACAGTACGGATATTGCCTTCACAGTAATTATTCCTTAATTGTAAGGAATAAGCAATTTACATAGGAGAGTGGTTGTCATAGGGTCTGGCACATAATACAGAATCAGAAAATATGCTTTCCTTTTTTCCCCTTCCTTCTCTTCTTTCTTCCTTTACAATTTTTCTTTCCTTTATTATGTTGATGGCTAAGGAGATATTAATGCAGATGTAGCTGGGGTTTTTCACAAGCAAGCTGTTGAATTTATAGCTACCAAAACCCATGCATTGAAATAGCAGTGACAGGTTCTTTCAAATTTTTCAGCTCATTTTCACCCTTGTGATTGTTGGCGGTAAACCCTTGGACGTGAAATATGTTTCCTGGCCACATTTTTCCTCCTTGTCACACACGGAGGCTCTTATTTACTGTGAGAACTTGTTCCTAAGCCTATTACTGAGAGGGCTGATGGCAATGTTGGAAAACAAATACAGACCTTTTTCCTTCGGAAATAAAAGGAGGCATGTGGCAATGACGTCTTCAAAGACTTGGGAACTCAGTATGTAAACATAGAGTCGTGTTTTTTCCTTTTTTTTGCTATGTTTATCAGATTTCTAAGTCACTACAGTCTTTACTTGAGCTTGCTTTTTGGGGGGCTCTGTGTGGCCCCTGGTATATGTGTGATTCTCCCAGGCCTAGCAATAGGCAACAGGCCGAACCAGATGCTATAGAGAGAACTGAAATCGCTGACCAAAGAGATTACATTATCTTAAACACAGGAGTGCAAGAAACTCAGAAAATAAGGGTGTTTCAAGAGATTGAACTCAAACCACATGGCATTCTCCCAAGAAAGCCCCTGCCAGAGTTGTTTTAAAACATATCTGATTATGTCATGCTCATGTGCACAAACCTTCTTTAATTGCCCATTGACTTCAACATAAAGCTTTAAATCTCTTTTCATGGATTAGTGAAACTCATGCATTTGCTATTAATTCTAAGGACCTAAGACATAAGAGTTGATTACCTATTTTCACTCCCCTTAATCGTCTCTGGGTCTCTAAGATATCCTGGTAAAGCTGAAGCAAGAAATGGAATCTTTGGTGACTCTAAGAGAAGAGTTTCTGAAGTGGAGCGTTGTTCGCATGTCATCATGAGTTTTGTCCTTGTGGTTGTCTCATGAGAGTGACCTGTGAGGACTTTCAGATACACTGCAGCAGTTGGTGTGAATTTCTTTCTCTTCTTTCTTCCTTCCTTCCTTTCTTTCTTCCTTCCTTCCTTCCTTCCTTCCTTCCTTCCTTCCTTCCTTTCTTTCTTTCTTTCTTTCTTTCTTTCTTTCTTTCTTTCTTTCTTTCTTTCTTTCTTGTTTATTTTTTATTCAGGTCAGTTTCAGGTATACAAAGCAGGTGTGAGGTTCTTAGTGTCCCCTAGAAACTGGGATTCAGGTATCACCTCCCTCACTCAGGCCCTGATCTGAGAACAAGGCTGGCCAGTCAGCTGGTGTCCAGGTCCCTGTGTACTAACTACTGGGCAGCTGACCTCAAAGGTGCATTATTACTTCCTCTTTTTCATTTCCTGTTCAAGTGCAGGGTAATAAATTGTGAACAGAGAAGTAAAAACAGTCCTTTGGGTCCTGGTAGTCCAAAGATACTACCTAGAAGAAAAGATACATTTTTCAGACAGGATGCTGGGTCATAAGTGAATGACCAACCTATATTTTCAGCCCTAAACACTTCTCATAATGGATATCATTGTTTAAAAGCTACAAGGGGGCAGTGGATAGAGTCAGGAATCAGTGGAAGATAAAACAATGTTTTCTTCTCAGTCTATGAACCACCAGTGGTTTTTCAAATGGGTTATGCACTCTCAAGGGGTGTCCAGATCATCCAAGGTAATGTGGATACAAATTATTAGGGCTTGTACTTCTATGTTTTATTAAAAAAGTGAAATTTTACTAAATTTTAATATATGGATTGATTCTGGGATCTTTACTTGCTCCACATGTTAGGTGGCCCCACTTGAAGTTTAGCTGATGAAATATCAAGCTTCCAAAATAAGGAGTAGTTGGCAGTGGTGCTTTATACTTCATTCACTTTGGGTATATGGTGACGTTTTGCAGTTTCTGTCTGCCTGGTTAAATGGATTCATCACTTATCTAGTTTTAACTAAACTAGCTTTTCATAAGGGATAAATGGCTGTAAAAACTCCTGCAAAGAAACTGCAGACTGAGTACAGAGTAAAGTACTACTTAGAATGCGAGCAAAAGAGAATGGTGATAAAATGACAGCATGGACATTTCCACTCATAGAATGAGCTCTTTATTATCAACATTAAGAGGTAAAAGGAGTGACAATATAACAAGATATGAAAAGAATCAGTCAAAAAAATGAAAATTATCTAGAAGGTTATTTGAAATATGTTTTAAAACAGTATGATCTGGGGAGGCTTTACCCTAAGTCTATATTTAGCCTTTATGTATTAGCTAATGACAACACAAAGCCCACATGTAAACAAAATATTTAAAAATATAGTTTATTTCATCTTAATTTAGCCTTTTACAATTTACATTCTGTGTATATTTTATAATAGTCACAACATACTAGTATAGAAATGCATTACATACATGTGTATGAAGATAAAATATAGACATACACATGTTGGAAAAATGCTCAAATAATTTTACTGATAAGGAGCATTATCAATACATTGCTCTAGGAAATTATGATAATGAGAAGAAAAATATCCCAATGTCAATGAATTTTAATTCTTGTTAGTCCACCACTCTATCCACCTGTCACTGCATCGCGAAATGATGATGGAGATTATTTTAATCACTTTCTTCATAAAATATCACAAAAGCAAAATTTCATAGTTGAGTAAATTCATCTTCTCCAAAAGGAAAATATGGACTTGTTATGGTGTTTTGGTACATTGGATTATGTTTGGCACAGGACTTTATTCGCCACTTGCTGATGGCAGATCTGTCTCCCATCCATGCTAAGAGGAACGGGTGTATGTCACAGTGAATAGGAGCTTCCATTGAGACGTGCCAAGTGGACTCTTGCATATGCTCTGGTGGAGAGCGGCCTGAGAGAAGAGAGAGAAGGGGAATAAAGTGAAATCCGGAGATTTCAGGACATGTTACCTTCTCTGAAGACTGTTTTGGTTGACAGAAGAGAAAATAATGAACTTCACTGTGGATGAGTGGAAGGTGTTATGTCTAACAATCCATATTAAACTGCATTAATCAGGGAGCTCAGAGCTATTAGTTTAATCAGGAGTGAGACATGGAACTCAGACTTAGAGAGGGTTTTGTGGTAACATTAGTTTGATGTGTGGCTTAGTCATAAAGGACAGTAAAATGTGAGGTACTGTCAAGGGGGGATTGAAACAACTTTTACCAGTAAATGTATATTCAGCAAATTGTTGATTGGATACCTGCTGTGTTTTGTATATTGCAATGATGCAGGTCTGCTTATTACAATTTAAAATAGATTCATAAAATTAGAAACCACCAGAAAAAAGTAATGAGTATAAGGGGAGGGGTATTGGAGGAAGGTGGTCAAAAAGTATAAACTTACAGTTATAAGATAAATAAGTACCTGGAATGTAATGTACAACATGATGACTATAGTTAACACTGCTGTATGATACATAGGAAAGTTGTTAAGACAGTAAATCCTAAGTGTTCTCATCACAAAGAGAAAAAAAACTATTTTCTTATTTGTTTTCTTTGTATTGTATCTATATAAGATGATGGATGTTAGCTGAACCTATTGTGGTAATTATTTCACAAAAGTGTAAATCAAACCATAAAAAAGAATAGTATAATCATTGAAAACAACCAAATGAAGATAGAATATAAATAATTCTAATTGCAGAAATACGAATGAGGAAGAATGGTTCTTATTAGAACCATTTTTTGTTTGTTTCTTTTTTGTTGTTGTTGTTAGTAAGAACAAACAACAAGGTGGAGGGTAGGGGAGAGAAGAGATGTAGACCAGTTGAACCAACTATATGTGCATGGGTACAAATGAAAGATTCCGTAGACAAATAGCCCAAAGTCAAACTGATGAACAAGTAGGAAATCCACAGCAAGACTTCAATTCTACAGCCTCGGAAGAGTTGGTGAAACTCCCACATGTGTCTTCTCTTCCTTCTGTTAGCTTCTTTTTCCTAAACCATTCCCCTCCACCCTCATCCCAGTAGTATCCTTTTTCTGGATGAGTTTGGTCAGGAAAACAGAAAGCACAATAAGATTCCAAGCAGGGAGCTATTTCATATAGAAAACTACATTAGATGGTCTTGGGAAATGAGAGGAAAAGCTTTTTATGGCTTCTAGGAAATCAATATGTGATGGAATAAACAGAAAACACCACTGATAACTTCAGCTGCATTATAGCACCAAAGTGGGGGATTCACTAAAATATGTTTCAACCCCCTGGCACACCTCTACCATCTGCTGGAACCCATGCAACTGCCCATATTTGTCACAAACACAATATGACTTCAGCTTTTCTTCCATCTTCCATCACTCACATGGGTGCCTCTCATTGGTAGAATCTAAACCAGAAACAGGCTGGTTGGGAAATGTAGTTTCTAAGCTTGTAGCCTTTGCAATTAAGGAGAGAACATAGAAGGGGCAAATGGTGGTGAATGTCCAACAGATGATCTAGCAGCCATGCTTTCTCATTGGGAGTAATTAACATCTTTCAGCTCCACTGGTATTCCTGAAGGTGTTTCAGTACCAGGTCAGTTAGAATTATTTAATATGATAGATACTATATTATAATAAACTAAAATAGTTTGATATTACTTTTATTTTTGATATTACATTTTAAATAGAGTTAAAGCCTAAGAAGGAAAGCTCCCCCTCTTGCTCTAGGTGGGACTTCCATGTACTCTATGCTGATGTCATATCGCCATCCCAAAGAGATTGTTTTTGCTCTTCTCTTGAAACTTACTCTCTGCAAACTCCCTTGCTCTCCCTCATTGTTTCACTTTCCATTACCAGGGGGTATTTTGCTGTCCTTCTGAGATGACAAGTAGCAGTCTCTTCTACCAGGCATGTACTTCTGTCACTAGGCCACATGGTAGACTTTGTACTCAGACTTTTAGAGTGAAAAACTAAGAATTATACTATTGCAATGTATTTATTTATTTATTTTAGATTATCCCTGAGGGGACATCTTCCTTTAGGACTGAAGACACTATGAAAGAAAATGCCCCAGGCGAGGCTCCAAATTAGGGATCATGGATAAGACTGGTTTTTCAGGATTTACTCCCCAGGCAGAGGTGAGGCAGTTTTCTCTTGTTTACTTTAGTATTTGGATTTAAGAGAAAGGTGCTTCTTCTCATTCCCCTTGTCAAAGACTCCCAGATGCTGGGCAGGTCCTCAGCTTTAATTGCTCATTTACCTGTTCCTCACAGGAGGGTAAATACCGTGATATTAACCAGTCCCAACTGAGTAGAGCACGTTGTGACATACCTGAATTTGAGCAATGGGGGTGCAGATTTGTTCCCTTTTTGTGACGTTTACTGCATCTCAACAAGGATACCTGTGTTAATGCCTTAAAGAAGGAAATTTAAAAAAAAGATAGAAACCTAAAGATATTTATTTAAGCTTCAAGGTTAGAGAAATTATGCTTTAAGACTTTTTAGTCAAGCCTGAAATTATAACTCAAGGCAAACAGCAGTGGTGACAAACTTGACTGGTTTCTTCCAATTTCCTGATAGCCTTGAAGGCTGAAAAGACCCAGGTATCCAGGTAGAGCACTCTCCTTGTGGCGACATCATGGGCTTCTCCTCATTAGCCATTGTAGATTATCAGCACCCCATGGGCAGGAATAAGGAGATGCCATGGATTGCCACATTTTGCCTCTGTATCTCTCTTCATAGAGTTCTGATGTATAATATTGATCCAGGAGGTACTGGTCAAAACTGATATTCTCTTCCACTAAATTAAAAGAATAAGAGACAATTTTGATTAATTGAATAAAGTCTAGATGCTCTATCTTACACTGACATTTTGATTTTTAAAAGAAATATATTTTCTAACTATATCCTGCAGACAGATAACTCCATTATTCTACTCATTTGTTGGAATTGTAGGAAAAATGATCAAACTTACCAGCATGTTCAAGTCTTAGATTTTGCAATTTGTCATAATTCACACAGGCTCTGCCACATGGTCTGCTTGGATGACAAGAAGTGGAGCACAGAGGGAAGAAAGCAAGCCAGAAATGGGCAAATTTAAACACCAGGGATTAATCTGTTTACTAGAACTAAATCCCAGGGACAGTGGCCTGTAGTTAGAACTTGAATGTCCAAATTGGTGACCCAAAAGCTGTAACGTAATATCTTAAGACATTAACATGATTATAAAAACTGAATTATAATGTCAAAGGAGGATGGTCGTGAGACTATATTATCATGTCCAAAGTATCAGACAGAAAGCCAGTTTCCAGTTTGTAATGTCATGACAGGGTAGGAGAGCAGATCACAAAGCTACGTTATAAAGTCCAAAGTTATGATCAAAATGATGCTATAGACTGGGGGACAGGGGTATGTTCATGGAGTCAAATAATAATTTCAAAGGGCAGAAGCCATATGGTGATAATCAAGATGATACCCAGAGGCTGTACATTATAATGTCTTGAATTGTGACCAACAAAATCCATTTTTTTCTAATGACCAACTGGTTGGCCAGCTGGTTACAGGATAGACTCAAGGATTGGGAGGTATTGAGGCACCCTCTAAGTTTTCTAGTTTGTGGATAAAGGTGGAGAAGCAAGGACCTGTGAATGCCAGGGGTGAAATCACTTGCTAGTCCAAGGAAGGGACTAGTTTGGGTTAAAACATCACCTTTGTGATGCAATTACAGAGTCTTACAGGGTGGGGCTGGGTGAAAGAGGCAAGGGCTGACAGAAGATCTGGTGACAAACCTCAGAAGCCATGTATATTAGTCTTCTTGGTTGCCATAATAAAAATATCACAGGCTGGGTGGCTTAAAAAACAAACATTAATTTTTTCATGGTTCTGGAGCCTGGAACTACAACATCAAGGTGTCACAGGTTTGGTTTCTGGTGAGGCCTTTCTTCCTAAACATGTAGTTGGCCACCTTCCTGCTGTGTTTTCACATAGTCTTTCCTCTGTGCTTTCATTGACGGGGGGGAGGGGGGGGGGTTTAAAGAAAAGAGAACCACCACTTCTATCAAATTAGATCAAATTAGAGTCCACAGTTATGGCCTCACTTAAAATATAGCCTATCTCCAAATATAGAGCCTAAAGAGCCTATCTCCAAATATAGCTTAGGACTTCAACATATGAATTTGGGAGGGAGAGGCACAATTCAGTCTATAGCACTGTGTATCACTGACTCTCCATATATCACTCAGTCTTTGGCCATGTTGGAAACCAGTCTTACTAACCCTCCCACAGTGTAGAATAACCAATTCTCTCTGAAGAAAATATCCTAAGAAGGATTTGAATACAGGGACACCTATACTTCTGCTCTGATTCATAACATTGTGTTCAAACGTCTTATAACATTTCTTACGTCTTAATAAGCTAGGAAGTTACTATATATATAGTTATATTTATAATTGGTTTTATACAGGTACTTTTCTGGTTGCTTTCTGTTATTTTCCAGATCTACCCCTCTCTCTTCTCCATCCTATTTTCTGCCTCAGAAAATCATGATGTGTAATTATTTTGCTTTCCTCTGGGTTTGCATGCTCTAGCTGGAAATAAGAAGGTGGAAGAATAAGTCCAGGAAGTAATCCCTGTAGCTCCCTCCCAACGAGGTTTACTAAGGCCACCTGTATTCTTCAACTGAAGGGCTCTGCTCCTTTTGAGGAGGTTTTCTCTACATGATTCTCTTTACTTTGGGTCTAGTGGCTACTTTCTCTCCTCATCCTCTTTGGACTAGGGGATGGGCCTAGTCTTTCTGCTATTAATTCCAGTCACTGCCCTATCTCTTATAGTTCCTTTAAACCCAGATGACACATTTGTGATTAGTTTACTTGTTAACAAACCTTCAGAGTATCTCAGATATGCTATTTGTTTCATTTGGAGGCACTGACTGATAATAAGTGCATTGTTAAGCCAGCTTTCCATTCTTGCTTATTGTTCTCAAGTCAATTTACATGCACATAATATCCTAGGAAAATCACTTGCATTGACTGGGATTATATCATAATTCAGAGACACTTAGCCATAAATCATTCTAGGAGCTCAGTGGTATGTAGAGAAATAAAAGGGATGCTGGGATGACTGAGGTGGGTGGTCTCCACTGGAGTGTGTGGGAGAAGTTCAAATCCTAGTGTCCAGAAGTGTGTGTTGAACTTGAATGTCATCTGTGCTGTGACTGAGATGCCAGAGAGTAAGAACTGCTGAAATCCATCCATTTCAGGACAACAGATTAGAAATAAACCTCTAGTATTCACATATATTAAAGTAAAAATGTTTCAGTGATGATAAATATATGTATTTCCTCTACAGGATTTGGTAACATTTTCTTTATTTTGAATTATTAATGAATGTTGCCCATAAGATCTGTCCATAAGATCTGGGGTTTTTTGTTTGTTTGTTTTGTTTTTTGCCAAGGTTGCTCACACTGATTCTAAGCAGTTATGTTAATCGAGAACAGTCACCACATCATGATCTAAAGTTTGATTTCTAAGGTCAGAAAGAGTTACACTCAAATAAAATACAGTCTCTGTCATGTAGTAGCTGTGGAACCTTAGTCAAATTACTTTGCCTGTCTAAACATTAATTTTCTCATTTATAACTTGGGATACTCTTAGTATTGATCTTGAAGGGTTGTTGTAAGACCGAGAATAAGATTCCGTTGAAGAATGATTAGCTCCATTCCTTGCATAGAGGAAGCTCTGGCATAGATGCTGGCCATGATTCTCCTCCTTAGCATCAAGCAGAGGGCACTTCAGAGTCCTGAGCAGCCAACCTGCCTTAGGAGCCTTCTCAGCTCATATTGGCTAGCATAAAGGGTTTCAGCCTACATAGAAAGGAGATGGAAAGAGCTGTGCAGAATAACAGCATCATCCAATGGGGCTGGAATCCAGCTATAGCAGTTCCAGAAGGGGGTTTGTATTGGGAAACTGAGGATGGCAGGCCACCTCAGCAGGCCCAATGGGTAATGCTCTTTAATAACAAATGTTGAAGCATGGCTATCCATGCAGGCCAAGATTTGTTATGGAGCTAAGAGCAGGGCATCATGGCTAGCCCTGGGTCCTGGAGTGGGGTAGCATAAATTTGACAGCCAATAAATTTGGGTAAAATTTCTCAGCTCTAATATTATTTTCTCTGAGTAGTGGTAGAGTGAGTATAGTGAGAAGGGATGATCTCAGAGTCTTCAGAAGATACAAACTTATTAAGCAAATAGGACATATGTTGACCTATGATTATGTATTTTCTATTTGATATTAGATATTAAAACGTGTTGGAAATAATTTTCTTTTTTTAGTCCCAATCAATACTATTAACAATAATACCTGGAATATGTTGAGTACATACCACGTGGCCAGTCATTATGCCATTTTGGTTTTTAAAAATTTAATTACAAGATAACCATGGCAATTATTCCAGTTTAAGGATGAAAAAACAGGCACAGAGAAGACAATAGCTAGTGTTGTCTTAGCAAGTAAACATGAGGGCCAGCATCAAATCTGAGTCAGCTCTTATTAATTACAAGACTTCAACGTGTAGATGTAGAGAATGACTTAGTAGACAGTACAGTTACAGACAACTAGACCAACTCCTTACCTATTTGTTTCTATCTCAGAAGCAAATATTTTAGAATGACCAGTGGAGCTGGATTTTTACTTCTGGGTTTTCACTTTCTAGTTGTGTTACCTTAGGCAAATGACATCATTTCTCTGGCTTCAATGTCCTCACCATTAAACTGGGAAAATAATACCCACCTTATCAATGAAGAAGTTAAATAATGTAAGATATGAAAAGTCTTAGCATACAAAAGATGTGAACCTCTGACCATTTCTAGTTTTTTTTTTCCTTTTCTCACATTCCACTCCAAAAGGTCATCCATCATCTTGGGATATCTGGGACACTTATTCTGGTCCATTGCAGAACAACCCTGATTATTAGAGAGTTACCCTTTTATAATGAGATGCTTGCCTGAGGTCAGTTCTCTGAGTTGACATGACTAAGTGTAATCTTATTTCACATAATTGGCCCTTACATATTATAAAGGTAATGCTCATGGCCTCCTAAGTTTTTTCTTCTCCAAAGTAAACACATATAGTTACTTCAACCCTTCTCACTTCAAGTGAGAAGCCTGTGAATTCTCTCACCAGACTGCTCATCTCTTTGATAGTGACATTTGTCAAATTCTCCTTTCATTTTTTTTTATTTCCCAAGAAGTGAATGTTCACTATAGAGAAAAGACATAAAAATACAGACTTAATACAATGAAAATAATGATTTCTGATGCAATGTTTGCTCTCTCACATCCACCCAGGAGTTCTTCATTCTTTTGCTATTATGAGTTATCTGCAGTCTACTCTACATGACACTAGTACTATCTCGATAGAATAGCTCTCCTGGCCTGATGTTAGGTGACAAAATATAAATCTTCTTAATTTACTCATTAGACATAATTGAGAAATGGATGAAGAAAGCAGTGCTCAACCTTCTAGAAGAGGCAGATACTTCATTAGTCTGCATCATTTGGTACTGCCATTACCTCAAATTATAAATTCACTGTGTTTTTCTCATCTTGTACAAAGGGAAATTGCCTGCCCAGAGGCTTCAAGAAATTGGATGGGACCTGTAAAATCTGGCCCAGAACAACATCCATTCCCCAAATCTTGGGTGGTAAGAATCATAACCTGTTCTCTCCAGTTGGCATTTCCAATAAGAATTTTCTCTCTAGAACTTCTTATTGGTACCCTAGGAATTGTCTTGTTGAGGGGTGAACTGAAAGCATGACTTTGTTTACTTGTTCTAGTACTTAAAATTATAAGTTTAATCATTTCCTAACTCCTAATTCCCAGTCCTTTCATGGTTTCAAACACCAAAAATATTTTGGATATTTAGAAAGAAAAGCTTATGTAGCCAGTATGTTCTAGGAAGATGGTCATTCCCAAATGCTGAAGCAATAGCTTTCCAGATTCCATGCACTAGTATACAGTCTTATATGTATTCTCTATAATGTCTGCACAATCTGGAATAGGAAAATGTGTATGGTCTGTATTAGTATCTTAGCTACCTGAATGCATTCACATGCACACACACAATGAAATCAAGCTGAAAGAATTGGCTCTGAGGTCTAGCTTTGCTTATTTCCTTCAATGCTGAATATTATCTCCTGTACTTTCCAACCTCACATCCTCCTTTTACTGAACCTAAGCATCACCTTTACTCACAGCTAGTGGCCCTGATTCTAAGTGGCCATTGAGTTGATAAAATTCCAGATTTGTAGCTGGCATGTGGGAGAGTCCTGTCCCCACCAGATATGTAAGCTCCACATTTGGCAGCTCTGCAGTTCACAGTGTAGAGTGACAAGGACTAAATGGGAGGTTCACAGAGAAAAACCAGAGTCAGAAGCTCTTGAGAATTTAGGATTAGATTCCAAATTATGGAACAGCATTTTCCTCCTGGATTTTTTTGTTTGTTGTTTTTCTTAGAAAAGGCATGGAAGTGAAGAGGAATTTGGATCCCTGGAAGCTAGGCATTATGAGAAATCCACAAACCTTTGCAATATAAACCCAAACTACTGTTAGATCATAGGTTCTATGGAGACAGGAGCTTCTGTACAGCTCACCATCATATCTCCAGCTCCTGGCACTTAGTGGGTGTTCAATAAATGCTTATTGGATAAATAAAGTGTTGAATAAGGAATGAAAGTTGTATGATACTTTTGCTTTGTGTCTTTTCCATGTTTGTGTTCTTTTTCTTTTCCTCCTTCTTAGGGTTTGCAAAATGTTTTTGAAAACTTGTGCTGTTTGCTATGCTTAGGTTTCAGAAAACTTGTATCAGTAGTTGGGCTAAAGGTGATATATGGGAAGTGACATATCCTTGGGGCCATTAAGGTGGTGGGGTTGGCAGAAGTAAGGATGGAAGAAAGAAGGAGGCACCTGTGAGGTCAAGTCCAAAGATCTAGATTCATTCATGGCAGAATTTTAATCTTTGTTTTAAATCAGATGCTGATTCCTTTATATACAGGACGTTCTGCAAAACTGTCTTTGTTTTTTTAAGTGAAAAATCAGAGGCAGAGTGAAGATTGTTGAAACTAAGCTACCTGGAATCTGAGGCCGATAAAAGGGTGAAAAGTCAGAAAGTTTTATGTGAAGAGAAAGAAACCACTTAAGGAAGAGCCCCACTTGGGACCCCCTTTCAACTTGCTGACCCTGCACTAGATCAGCCTGACTCCAGAAAACATTATGCTTTCTGAGTTTTAAAACCACAATTTGCACAGTGTTGGCCCTCTAGGACTCAATGAATAATATTAGAAAAACACCTCAGGAAAGAATAAGTGAGATTTGCCTTAAATCTAACTGAACTATTTTGTCCAAAAAAATAAAAGTTTTATTTTAAGAGATTGTTATCTGAGTGTTGATTAGGTTGATGAAAACTACACATGTCTCAGAAGCTCCCACTCTAGGCACAAGAATGGATACTGGACCTGGTCACCTAGACTCTACTTGAGATCTCAAATGTTCACTCTTAGACCTAAAATACTCTTCTTCTTTCTTGGCACAGAACATCATCAGAAGGGTATTGTTTGCTGAAGGACAGAGCAGGCACAGCAAGAATAAATTTGCCACACCCCCCCTGCCACCCAATCTCAGTGTTCTTCAATTTCTCACCCATTCCCCAGCCCACATGTGCTATATGGCCCCACTGTATTTATTGATTCCAGACTTGTGTCCATGAGTACAAGCATAGTCTTGTCCAATGACAGAGATGCAAATGAGTAAATGAGTGTAAATAGTGTTTCCTTCCCAAGTAGAAGACTTTGTGGTCATGATTTATCTCCTTGGGAGACTTTTCACACTTTCTAGGGAAGAAGACTCATATGGACTGTCTCTGTGGTTAGAAGAGTAGCTGGTGTGCACTTTCTACTTGTTGCAGCTCTTCCACAGCAACATATGCATGCTGCTTTTATAAGAAGGGAGAGGTCAGGCTAATGGTGCCAAAGCTCTGCAGGACTGGACAAAGACTCCCCTAGGGAGGTGAACATCTACCCTTCTAAAGTGTGTTAAGGGAAAACAAAGAAAAGTACACAGTCAGAATTAAAGTGAAATTCATTGGATAGTCAGCAGTAAAGGTAAAGAATTTGTGAAAGATTTCTTAGGTCTTCCTTTTTTGAAAAAGATAACAGTCTTTAATATAAGTAAGACTTTCTTCAAGTTCTAAGAGACACTGTGATCTCACTTTGAGCTTTGAGTGTTAACACCCCTGTTGCTTATTTCAATAGAGGCCTTCAGAATACATTAACTTAAGGGGAGGGACATAGCATGGGGAAAGAAGAAAGGGAAGAAGAGGAGACATGATCCACCCCAAAATATCCCAACATAATTTCTTTATCCTGATGTAACTGCTTGATATATGACAGTTCATGGAGTCAGTTTTTGAATCATAAAATGTCACTGTTATATTGCTCAGTCAGGTGATAAAAATTAATAAAAATAATAATCAAGGGAGAAACAGAAACTGAATTGAAGAAACTGAAATACCAAGTGCCATCCCTATTACTGTCATATCAGACGAGTTCATCCCCTGCTCCACACCAAACCTTTTTGCTTTGTTCCCTCTGCTCACAGGGGTCTTTGCAATGCAAGCCCCCTGGTCTTGGGGGATATAGGGCACATGGTGAAGTGTAGGAAACCTCCAGAGGCACCTGGGTCATTCACAGACTGATTGGTGGTAGAGTAAGTAGATTCAGACAACAGAAGAGTTGATTGCTTGTTTTGAAATATGAGTTGTTATAGTGATGGTAAGGAGAGACAGAATTAGAAAGAGAAAGGAGATTTCATTGCAACTTGACAAGAGCCTAATTTCTACAGTCTCATCTATGATTGATATGCCACAGAGCTGGCTCCCCTGTGTTGATAGGCTTAAACTAAGTGACAAGATATCCTAGTTTCTGATAACCAAAATGTCCTCTTTCTCTACTTCATTATACCAATACCTCAAATGGCCATGACAACTAGAGTAAAAACTGATGCTGGAGAAAATTTATTAAGGTAAAGTGATTCCAGGAAGTCTGTCAGGAACAAATGTGGTACCCCATAAACTTCCTAGTCAGAATGTTTCTGGTTGGCAGTTGGAAATATTTCTCAGTGTTGAAATCTTTACCTTCTGTCCTATTTTCCTCATATTGCAAGTCTCACAACAGAGAAAGAGAGAGCAAAATCAAATGTGAAAATGTACTTGAGTAAGTGAGAGATGCAGGGTGAGCGAGGAGAGTTCTTGGTTTTACTCAGGGTCTTAAATTACACAGTGAGGTAATTATAGGCTACTCAGGGGTGGGTCCCTCAACTGCGCAGAAAAGACTGCTTGCCTGGAGATGGTGTGTGTGTCTGAGGGTGGGAGTGGGGGCGGGAAAAAAGGGGCTTAAGAAGTTCAGGCTTAGACCTGAAGGCATTTGAACCTGAGCTCAAGGTGCCATTCACATTATGTGCAACTTGGACGGGACATTTTTTTCTGGCTGTGGTACAAGATCCACAGGCATGCTACAGAAGATGTAAGATCTTTTCAGAAGAAATCATTCCTCCTTGATGTGGGGGACTTGCTTGGTAAATATTGAAAGACACAGCTAATTTTGCAAAAGTTTCCAGCCATTTCTTTCTATGGTGGACTTTCATCACAAGCCTGCTCCGCCCCAGCAATGAGCAAAGCCTGGCACACATGCAGAAACATCCTTCTAAATTTGAGGTAAGGAAGGATTTCTTGACCAGGACATGAAAAACACAGATCATAAAAATAAAGTGGTAATTTTGATAATATTATAATTAATTTTTTATTTACTAAGAAATATACACACATACAATGAAATTTCAAATTCTATAAAAAAGATATTTGAAACACATGAAAATCCCTCCACCCAAAAAGAAATAAAATAAAGAATAATACAAAGCACTAAGAAAACAAAGAAGCTGGGTAAGGGAGGCAATCAGTAAAACTGTTAACAGAAAATTCACAGAATAAATCTGAATAGCCAGTATAGATAAGACAAAATGCTCAATGTCATTAGTAATCATGGAAATTCAAATTTAGACCACAAATTTCAAATAATCAGGACACCAAGAGTTTAAAAGTCTGATGATATCATGTTGGCAAAGATGTGAAGCCACAGGGATACTATACTTTGCTGGTGAATATGTATGTTGGTACAGTTTCATTGAAAAATAATTTGAGGGGGATGGGTGAGAAAGGTGAAGAGACTAGGAAGAACAAATTGGTAGACACAAAATTGTGTATTTCACAAGGGTGTGAAATACAGTATGCGGAATATAATCAATAATGTTGTAGAGACTATGTTGGATGTCAGATGGGTACTGGAATAACTTCAAGATTATATAAATGCCTAACCACTGCACTGTACACCTGAAACTAATATAAAATAAATGTTAACTATAATTAATATGTACAATATATATGTGTATATATAGTCAAGGAATATAAAGTACAGCATAGGGAATATAGTCAATGGTATTGGAATAGCTATGTACAGTGTCAGATGGGTAGTAGACTTGTTGGGGTTATCACTTTGTGAGGGGTGTAAATGTCTAATCATTATGTTGTTTTGTACACCTGAAACTAATAAAAAAATGAAAAAAAAATAAGAAGAAGAAAGAAAGAAAAACAATTTGACCATAGCCAGTCAAGTCAAAGTTGCCCAAATCCCTGAGCTGGTAATTCCACTTCTTGGTATGTAGCACTGAGGTGTTCTGGAATGTGTGTGCTAGCAAACATGTAGAAAAGCATCTATAACAACACTATTCTTGATAGCAAGGTCTGGAACCAGTGCAATGTCCATAACCTGGAGAATGGATAATTCAATTATGATGCATTCAAACATCAAAAACTGGAATATGATGCTATAATAATATGAAAGAACTGAAGCTACATATATCAAGTTGAGGAAAAAAATGTAACAAAGATGACTAAATATATAAGAACTATGTATTTTATGTAAGAAACATATATTAATATTTATATATAAAAAACCTTGGAAAACATGTTGCTTGGAGATTTATGAAGAATTTAGTTAAAATATGAATACAGGCATAAAAATAAAATGACTAAATTCAGTGTAGTGTTTTTCTTTGAAAGAAAGAATAAGAACTGGGGAGAGGTGTAAAGGAGTATTTGGATGTGTTTTATTCCTGCTGACAATGTTTTATTCCTCATTAGGATGTAGATGCACAAATATTAGATGTATATAATATAGATACTACTGTAATATCTATTTGTATGTATTGAATACAGTAAATTACCTTTTAAAAAAAAAGTCATGGTATTTTGTGGTTTATGGTAAGGGAAATTCCATTTCCCGCCACACTTTTTCCAAAGCGATATAATTCACTTAAAAAATTAACAAGAAAAGAGACCTGGGAAAATAGACAACAAACAAAAAAACCTATTTCACAACAGAAGATGTTATGCCATGGTTAAGTGGACCTGCCTATCATATAAGGAGGACATTCATTTCTGTCATGGGTGTGTTTAACCCCCTTTCATCCTTCTTTCCTTTTTGTTAAACATCTTCATTTCCCTCTGAAGGACTCTCCCTCCTTCATTCACAACCCATGTGTTTGCACAGACCTCTGTGGAGGATGTGGCCTAAGTCAAAGCTAATCACCCAGTTATAGCGATTAATTCAAGAATATATTGTCCAATAAAAGTCAATTAAATTGAAAACAGGTTGTAGGGAGTCATTGGAAAGGGAATCTTGCCCTTTTTCTCTCTATTAGCTGAGACCAAGAGAGAATGTAAGCTCCAAAGCTGCTTCAGGCTCTTTGTGACTAGGAAGTTTTCCAGCAAGTCTGAGCTGGAGCAAAGACTGTGAGGGGCAAATCCAAGTGAATAAACAGAGTGGGAGAACCCAGGTTGCTGTGAACTTGTCAAACCTTCCCATCAAGCTGTGTTTGGTGCCAACTCTGCCTCTGAGCTCTTCAGAGGTGAAGGCCAATATGCACTCTTTATGAATATGATTTGACTTTTTTCCTTTCTTGAAACCAAAATGATCCTAACTGATGATAAATCTTTCATTAACAGTAAAAGATCAAAATAAACCCTCCTTAGTAATACAAGCAATCACAATTTTGGCTGAAACCAGAAAATTCATCCCTCCATGCCCACCCATCTCCCACCAGCCAGGTCATTAATTCCCTTGAAACCATTTCGTAACTACCTCAGCAGCTAATGAAAGAAACCCAGTTGGCTCCACTGAGATCCAATACCTAGGGTTTTGTGGGTTTTATTTTTTTTCGTTTTTGTTTTGTCACAGAATTGCTTAATTAAAACAACTATAATTGCTTTCCCAGAAATTAAGCCCTTCTTTTGACAAGAGACACTTATCCCAGCCAAAAACATTGGATGAAGATTCAGTGAGGGGTCATTGTTTCATCACCATAAACCCCTGAGAAAAACGAAGGAAAGGAGATGAGTCCATGAGGAGGTAATTTGTTTCTTCTGTCAGATGTTTCACAACACAGGTGATGGTCTAAATTTAAAGAGTCTTTAAACAACATGTACCTAGACTAATGAAAATCAAAGTTCAAGGACTTGTTTCAATTCTGATGAACATTCCACCTATTTATAAGGATTTATTGACTAGCTGGGGAATACTTGAAATTTGCATTTCACTTGCCACTTAGGATTTTTTCCAAGAGCATTTAATCTTCTTCCCTCTTTCTCTGTTCTTTAAAAGGTCTTGATTTGCTATTCTTAAATGAAATTATTCTTGTCTGCTTCTTCTTCAGTTAAATGAAACCAATTTTAAACAACTCACCTAGATGGTTGAGTTTTTAAACTTTTTGAGCAGTTTCCCTTAAAGCCCCTATATATTGTGATGTGTTCTATTTTATTCTATTCTATTACATTACATTACATTTTAAAATATCTTGGTTAAGGCTCACTAAATTGGCTAGTGCCGAAATGATTTTTCTCATTCAGAGTTGTTTGATATTTGTTTAGAAAAAAAATCTTTGAATTGGCAAAGCCATTTGTTTTCTTTAACTTCTTTCATCTTCTCTCTAATCTAATAATATTTTGAGTCAGTGAGGGAAGGTAATGAGACCTGGGAGGCTTGGGAGCTCTATCAGTTTTCCTGCACTAGGATCCAAAGGAAATTTTCCAGTGATTTGCCTTTTGCACTTAGGTACATTTAAGCATCCTTCCTCTGCTCTGCACAAAGAAGACTAGTCCTACATTTCTCAGGCTCTTTTCCCAACTACCAGTTGGGTTGATCTAAAGGATGCATTGGAAAATAAGTGGCAGGAGGGGGAGGGATGAATCACATTTCTTTTTATCTTTTTGGTATTGGCTATGTCTGTCATGTGATTCCCACTCTTATTGGTAGCCTCTGTTCTGATTCTGGTCCGTTGTTTGTTTGGTTCTGGTGCCTATCTGATAGAGTTGGTTCCTAACCTCTGTAAATACCTCATTGCATTGTTCTCCTGTCCTAGGAGTAGAAGCAGCTTTCTGTTGTTGCAAATCCCTGGATAGATTTCCCATCTCCTATCTGGCTTTGTGATGCTTCTAGTATCTTTGTTAACTAGTTCTCATACTAAATTCCATCCACAGAACTCCCTGGCATTCACTCTTTCTTTAGAGTGTCCATTAGGCTGATACATATTATAAATTTGACCCTCATCTAGAACTTTAGGTCCTGGGAATGGGTGGATTTGAGGGAGCAAAATTCTGGACAGAAGGGTATAACAGAAAAATGAGCACAACATTATACATAAAATTTTCTCTTAAGGAATTTGCAAATCCATAGGAGACCGAGAAACTGCAGGTATTTAACACATTAAAAAGCTAAGTAGAGGTTTCCGTAATCTCAAGGTATGAGAGAGGAAAAAAGCCATCTTAATTCTTGATTAAATCAAGCTAGCCTTCCCAAAACAGTCTGTCAGAAGAAAATTAAATTCTATCTAGAGGAATATAAATCATCCAAAGCCTCTATATTTCAAGAATGTACAATAAAACTAACTAAATATGACAGAAAAACATGACTGAAAATCAAGAGAGCAAAGAAAAACAAAACAGAGCTATAATCTAATAAAACTCCAGATATTCAATGTAACTCCAGTATTTGGAGTTATCTGACAGGTACTTTTAAGAAAATATAGTTCAAATGTTTAGGAAAATTAATGAAAAATTTCAATGGAGAACTGGAATTTATAAACAGAATAAAATGGAAATTCTAGAACTGAAAAATTCCAATAGGTAGGCTCAACAGAAATTTGCAACAGAACTAATAGTAAACGAAAACAGTGAACTAAAATATATAGTGAAAAACATGTAGATTGACTCACAAAGAGAAAATATGCAAAGAAAAATATAGTGCATACCAAAAAGTCTGAATCTGTATAATTGAAGTCTTATGAAGAAAGGAGATAAAAAAAAAAGAAGGGCAGAAGAAATATTTGAAGATTTACAGGCTAAGGATTTCACAAAATCTAATGCAAGACCTCAAGTTGTATTCAAGAGGTTCTGCAACCAAAAGCAGAATAAATACAAAGAAATCTACACTTGAACACATTATAGTAAAACTGCTATAACCAAAGTCAAAGTGAAAATCTTAGAAGCAACCAGAGGAAAAGAAGTCTCATTAGATTCAAAGGATATAAAACTGAAAGCAAAAAGCAAACAAGACAAACAAACAAAAGCTCATAGACACAGACAAAAGTTTAGTGGTTACCAGAGGTTAAGGGGAGAGTGGAGATGTAGAAGAGGGAAAGGGGGTCAAATATATGGTGATGGAAGAAGATTTGACTTTGGATGGTGAACACACAACGCAATATATAGATGATGTATTATAGAAATGTACACTTCAAACTTGTACAATTTTATTATCCACTGTCACCCCAATAATTTTAATAACAAAACAAGATTAACACAAACAACATAAGGTTAACACAAGACCAAGTTCTAAAAGAAAATATTTGCTAAGCTGGAGTTCTATATTTTCAAAAATGATGATAACATACTTTTCAGGTGAACAAAAAAGAATTTATTGCCAGTAGTTGTACAATAGAATAAAGAATAAAAAATATAAGGAGAGACATGTCATAAAGATTAAAGGTTTTATTCAAATTATAAAGATAAATTTGCACATAATAAGATTAATAGCATAAGTTTAAATATATACATAAGGTAAAATTATATGTGTAAAAGGATATCAGCAAATCCAAAATCATACTTGCAGATTTTACTCTCTCTCACAGTAACTGATAATAAAAGAAGATAGTAAATCAGTGGAGCTATAGAAGGCTTTCATAATACAAGAAACAAATGTAATCTAACATTACATATATATATATATATATATATATATATGTATATATATGTATATGGAAGACATCAAGCAATAGATTTAAGAAGTGTGAAAATCTAGCCAGAATAAACATAAAACCACAACAGAACACATGACAACAAAGCTGCTGAAAACAAAGGAAAATATACGAACTAAAATCACCAAGATAAAAAAGAGTCATTACCTTCAAGGGAATGACAGTAAGAATGACTGCTGACTTCAAATATATGGTAATAGTCTTTTAAATATTCCAACGGCAAAAGAAAAACTCACAGAGGAAATTTTAAAAATTAACTTTAAACTAAATAATAATAAAACTAGGTATATGAAGATTTATGATTTAAAAAAGTCATGATTATTAGACAATGTATAGCCATAAATACATGTAATAAGTGCTTTTAATTCATACATTTAATTTAATTCATATATTTATAAATAAATGTATTTTAATGTAGCTATGTATTTTGTTATAACATGTATTTCAATGAATGATACATACAATTTTCAATATTTGTATTAAAAATGAATCTTTACCGGGCAGGCTGAGTGGCGCGATGGTTAAGAACTGGCTTGGGATGCCAGAGGTCCCCGGTTCAGATCCCACATATGAGGGCCAGTGACACTGCCCTCCACAGCTAAGATGCTGAACAACAGCTCAACCTGGAGCTGGGCTGCTTTGAGTCGCCAGCGACGGTGTAGGCTGCAGCCCCTGTGGCAGTGGGTTGCCATGGGCTACCGTGTGTAGCCAGCAGCCAGTGTGAGCGGCCAGCAGCCACAGTGAGCGGCCGTCCAGAAGCCGGCGACTGATCTGTTTCGCCAGGGAAAAGCGCAATGATGGTGCCAACTTGGGCCAGTGAAGCAACGTCCTCCACAACTAGACTGAAGAACAAAATGACAGCAACATGTCTGTTCCCTGTCCCCCAATTCCCCAGCACTGTTCCCATCCCTCCAATTCCCCAATAAAAATCTTAAAAAAAATGAATCTTTACCACTACTTCACAACATTTACGATAATTAATTTCAGATAGATTATATAAGGTCTGACAATTAAGTTTGAGAACTTGTTGCAATGATGTTGTTAACCTTTTTCGATATCAGAGGGATTATTCATTATGAATTTGTACTAACTAGACAAACAGTTAACCAAGTTTACTATTTGGAACTGCTGAAAAGGCTACATGAAAAAGTTAGACAAAAATAACCTGAACTTTTCACCAACAATTCATGGCAATGCACCCGCTCATACAGCTCTGTCTGTGAGGGAGTTTTTAGCCAGTAAATAAATACCTATATTGGAACACCCTCCTGACTCACCGGATCTGACCCCCAGCAACTTCTTTCTTTACCTGAAGATAAAGGAAATGTTGAGAGGAAGACATTTTGATGACATTCAGGATATCAAGGGTAATACGATGACAGCTCTGATGGCCATTTCAGAAAAAGAATTTCAAAATTGCTTTGAAGGATGGACTTAGGTGCTGGTATCAGTGCATAGTTTCCCAAGGGGAGTACTTCAAAGGTGACTGGAGTGATATTCAACAATGAGGTATGTAGCACTTTTTCTAGGATGAGTTCACAAACTTAATTGTCTGAGTACATATATTTTTAGAAAATCCTTAGCAATCAACACCTCACATATAGCTTCTGCCTCATTCTCTCTCAGCTTTACTATAAAATACTTGTCCAACACTCAGAATATTGTGAGTATGTTTAATCACTTGGGGTTTTTTTCGTTTTTATTTTTATTTTTTTTAAGATTTTTTTTTTAATTGGGGAATTGGGGGAAAGGGAACAGACAAGTTGCTGTCCTTTTGTTCTTCAGTCTAGTTGTGGAGGACGTTGCTTCACTGGCCCAAGTTGGCACCATCATTGCTCTCTTCCCGGGCGAGGCAGATCAGTCGCTGGCTTCTGGATGGCCGCTCACTGCGGCTGCTGGCCACTCACGCTGGCTGCTGGCTACATACGGTAGCCCATGGCAACCCACTGCAGCAGGGGCTGCAGCCTACCCCGTCGTCGCCTGAGACTCATGGCAGCCCAGCTCCAGGTTGAGCTGTTGTTCAGCATCTTAGCTGTAGAGGGCAGTGTCACTGGCCCTCATATGTGGGATCTGAACCGGGGACCTCTGGCGTCCCAAGCTAGCTCTTAACCAGTGTGCCACTCGGCCAACCCTAATCACTTGGTTTTGATGCCAAGAGATTACTTTTTTTAGATGCCACATTATTTTTTGGATAGAGTCAGTCATTATATGTGAAAACTTGGAGCGATAATGTGAGGATTTAGATATGTTATTCTTTTCCTCTACGTCCTTGTCTACTTTCTGGATTATTGAAATAACTAAACTTAATTGTCTTGGTAATGGTTTCATTTCATCAAGCAGATTCTTAAAAATTTAGACAAGATTTTCTAGTTGTTCTGGATGGAAGTATTGCTCCAAATCGGGCGAATTCCCCATTGCTTGTAATAAAAGTCAATTGATCTATTTTTTAAACCTGGATCTAGTTCTTTTTGGTTTTTAACTAATTTAGGTTTTGTTATTTCAAAAAACAATATTATTTTAATTATTTTTTTTGTAATACGCTTTGTGGTAGATGGCAAAAATGACTATGAATTTTTCTTTCTCCTTATTCATGATTTTTAAAATGTGACTTTGAAGCTCTTCTCACCCAAATATGAAATATATTTCTATATCCTTTCATCTGGGTTTAGCCATTTCTTTAACTAGTGGGACATTAGGGAACATGATGTAAACAGAAATTTTAAAAACACTTGTGCATTGTAATTTTCTTTTGTTACTATGATTATTCACTACGTGATTGAGTCTGTGGTATTTAGCTGCATGATTAGAGATATGACATGTGTTATCCTAGATGACATTGGACCACACACCACATATTTGAATGAGAACATCTTTGTCCATATAGTCCCAACTGTGTAACTAAGAAAATCATGGGGAAAAATGCGTGTTTGTTGTTTTAAGCCATTAGGTTTCAGGGTAGTTTATTATTCAACAAAAGCTAACTTTTACAGAAATCAGTGCTTACAAGTGGGAGGCTACAATAACACAAATATAAAACATTTAGTATTACCTTTGAGAGGCTATAATAATGCAAATATAAAATATTAAGTATTACTTTTGAGACTGGGTGATAGATGGAGGCTAAACAAAGTGATATAAAGGTAGGAAAGACTGGAGAAGTTGTGAATAAACCATTAGTGGATATTGGGGGGAAAATAGTGAGAAATGGCTACAACAAGATAAAGTAAGTTGATATGTATTACGTAGCAGCTTTAAGAATTGTCAAAATTATCATTTTGAGTAATTAAAGATAGAAGATGTACTTAATGAAAGTTAGGTGTATGCTGTTGTTAAGACAGAATGTGAAAAGAGTAAATTAGCTTATTTTAGACCCAGAAGATAAGTTATAGGGAGAGAAAGATAAGCTAAGACGTGAAATAACCTGTTTGCAATAATTTAACGGAAATAGAGAGCTCTTGCTGGGTTTGAAAATAAAACTCTGATTTCCAGTTTCTCAGGCAACAAAATATTCCCAAGGTGAGAAAATACCTCAATGTAAAGAGCATATAAATGATGTTAAGACCCTATATTAAGATCGTAGTACATAAACTAGTGTCTAGTGATCTTCTCAGATATACCAAAGAGCTTCCAACATTGGTTACAGTGTTGTGCAATACTCTGATTTACCAAAGAAGAGAGAAGTCTGTCTCAAAAAGATTGGTGGGTGCAGTTTTGTTGAATATAATGGTTTCAAGTCAGACACATAGGAAACCCACAAAGTTGTTAAAATGGTTATAATAGGTAAAGCACTGACATTTTAAACTCAAAGTGATTATGATTGCTCAAATTACTTTCAATTTTCTATAGATAGCAAGAAATCTAAAAACCTATTTAACTACAAATAGAGGCCATTGTATATAAAAAAGGGAGACCTTTCAGACCAGAGCCAAGAGATGAGGAAAACAATGGACTCCCAAGATGAAACAGAGTATATTGGAAAGAGGAGCTGCTCCCAGGGAGTAGAACTGGGCTTTTCCAGTTACACTTCTTCTGAGATCCATTAACTCCTCTAATCTCATCATATTCTTTTCATCCTTCTTCAATCCCTAACCAACCTTAAGTCCATGAGGCTTTCGGTGGGATACCACTATCTCCTATCATGTTTCTTCCATAAATGATACTATGCACAGACACCAACCACCCTACTATCTAGGGACAAGTGCTATTGCAAATCCAAAGCAAGGCTTTGACCCTAACTCACTCCCCCTTTATAATCTCATCCCATTCTTTTCCCAAGGCAATGAACAACAGACTCTATATGCTTGTAAGAACAAGGGAAGAAAATGTGAATTACCTGGAGGAAATACAAAATTATTACTGTCACAAAATTATTTTTTAGTCAAAATTGCTTGTACTGCCTATTTTCAATTCTTGTTTTGTATTTTCCAAAATATCCTTGGAGTTAATATATAGAGTTTATGAAATTTTTTTATACTTCTACATAAAGCTCCAGCTGCCTAGTTCACAGTAGATTGTCCTTAATATGATTGTGATTCAAGAACTTCTCAGATAAAGATGCTATCTGAAAACCACTTGCCAGCAACATAAATAGTATTTGGAAAGTCATATTTAAACATGAGACAGGATGGATATTTTGATAATCGTCATTACAGATTCAAGAATTTTTTGTTTCAGGAAACTTTATACATATTTCAATGGGATTTAAGGAACAATATTAATGGCAAGTATTAAAACCATGGTTTCTGGTTGCTTTTATAAATGGTATTGTCCTACTTTTCCACAGTTAAGGAGTCTCAGTAGTATTAAACTTTCCTACCACGAAACATTTTTAAAATGCCTTGAATTTAAAACATGAATCCACTTACTCTGGCTTATTTTTGTTTATTTTTATAGACTTATTCTTTCTCTGTGGGTTAATTAGAGATGTAATTTGAGTTTGCTGTTGTGATCCATTCATCCTGTAGGTCAAACTGTGTACTTAATTTTAATAGGAGCAGTACAGCACAATTCTCATTTTCTACCTCAGAGTTTTTAGCCTCTTTACTTTGGTCCTTAGAGTTAAGATGGTATGGTGATTTCATTACTCAGATGGACATTAAGTATGCAAATCTTTATCCCCCATGTCGCTTACTTTTTAATGTCTCCCAGATGCCAGATAGCAGTCTGCACTTAGATGTGAGGAAGGCTCATGGATCCTTCTCTCCTGACACACAGCCACAAAAAGGGCGTGGGAAGATAAGGTTTTATCACCTTTAAAGAATAAAATCTTGATTTCTTCTTCTACTATTCCAGTAGCCTCTCTGGTGACATTCTGCATAGCTGAACAGCAACATCAAGGGATATTTGTGTCTTCAAACCACATTAACCAAATTTCGAGGACTTTGGCCCAATGCCTTCTGATAATAATGCTCTTGAATATCTTGTTTAATCTACATTCCAACAAACATACTTTCACTATGGCCATACATGCTTCATATATCCAATGGCAACTCAGATATGAAAGTTTAATTCCAGCCATGTGATAGATTAGTCTATTTAGAAAATCTATTTAAGTTTAAGAAATCTATTTAATTTTTCCTGGCACATAGGATACACACACACACAAAAATAGAGTTAATCCAGATAAACAGATGTGCTAGGAAAATCTGTTTACTATGGCCCACCCAAGGTTATTCTAATTACTACTCCTGCATAACAAATTACCCTAAAACTTAGTAACTTAAAACCACTTTTTTTTTGGCTCACAATCTTGTGGATCAGAAATTTGGAAAGGGCTCATATTACTTAGATTCTGTCATAAGTGCAGTCAAATGTTGGTTGGTACTACAGAACTGTGTAAGCTTGACAGGCAGGACTTGTAAAGTAACTCATTCATAAGACTGGTAGTTATTGTTGGTTTTCAGCTTGGAACTCATCCAGGCTATTAAAATGGAACGTCCATACATGGTTTCCCCATTATGTTTGTCTCAGGGTGGTTGGATATTTTACACCATGACCCAGGGCTCCAAAAGTGAATTTTTTAGCTTGTGAAATAGAGGCTGCATCACCTTTTATGACTTAGCTTTAGAAATCACATAGAATCACTCTGCCACATTCTATTGGCTCCATGTGAGTCGTACCCCTGCCCAGGTTCACAGGAGGGGAAACAGACTCTGCCTCTTAATTACAAGATCAGGGAAGAGGATGTGGGATGAAAGTGTTACAATCAGCTTTGGGAATTATAATCTACCTCAAAGATAGCACAAGACTGGGGTCTTCAGGTGGGCCCAGAGTTGCTATTGCTGAATGTATAACTGAAGAAGGCAGCTGGCGCTTCAAGAAACATCCACAGAGGCAAAGTGGAAGCTGAACATGGGACCAGGAAAATGGCTGAGGCTTCCATGTGGGTGTTTTCTCTTTCAAAAGGACATGGACACTAACTTGTCAAGAAATTTCTTTTGTCTCCCAGTTCCAGTCACCTCTGAGGATCTGACCAAGAAGGCTTTATGTCTAGTATTGAGAGACAGGTGTAAAAGCCCTCATTTTTACTACCAGTAGATTCATAAAGAAATACTGATTAAGGTTGGTATCTACCTTAGGTTGTGTTTCTGTGGATACTCTAGAAATTAAGGAGAACTGGGTAGATCTTTCATCAAGTGGCCAGTGACTACCTGAATGGAGAGAGGGAAAATAAGGCTGGTGACAAAGTTGCCCAGTCATAGGGTTATAGGGTTTCATTTGTGTTTTCTTTTCAGGGGCTATCCTCTAAGTAGTATTTTCACACTCTGAAGACTTGTTTTCTCTGCTATGGGAGGGCATGTTTTTGTAGTGCTTTAGAGACCCACCTCATTGGGTTACTGCACAAACTGGAGTGGAAATTTCCTGAAGGGACCTTTACCATTCTACAACTGGAGATGAAAAGTGAATTTTGGAGACTATAGGAGTGACATTAATTTGTTCGTTTGTTTGTTTTTTACTGAGACACTATTTTGGATGTCTTACTATCTCATTTTTTTCCCCACTTTTTTTTTTAAGCTGAGCCATCCTACCACCTGATGGCAGCTCAGTGGCTGCTCAGCTAGGGCTGGGAATCAAACCGCTGTTGCTCAGAGCTCAAACTCTTGAGCGAGCTCTTAACCAACTGAGCCACACGGCCGGCCCCCTACTATCTCATTTGATCTTCAAAACAATCATGAAATGATAATAGTATTATTTTCCTTGACAGATGAGTGTGTGTTCACCTTTAAAGTATAAATTCTAAGTAAGGTTCTCACAGTTAGTGCTCTATGAATCATAAATTTAAAAAGATGTGTCAAACGCCAAGTCTGGTCTCCACACTGCTCTTTAAAACTTTTTAGGACCCTAGTGAAGTTCAGAGGAATCATTTGCTGTTAATATTTTTCTTCTTCTTGGTCTTCTCTAGAGTGCTATTTGATTTTATTCAACTCATAGAGGAAGCCTCAACATAAAAACAAAGCCTGTGGCAGAAGGGAAGCTATAAGCATTTCCTCTCGAAATCATGCTGGAATCCAAAACTGGCCGTCAAACCCTGTCATCAAAGGTGGGCAGTCTTAAGACAATTTGAATGTGAGAACTACAGCTGTACTTCTAAGACTCCAGTTGAGAGGCAAAGGGAAAGGAAGGCCTTGGGCCCTTTTGCAGGTATTTCTCTTGTGTAGATGAAGCAAGGGACAGCATATGGCAAATGAGATTAACCCAAAGCTCAGTGGATAAAAGAATTTCATTGAGATGGCAGAGAATAAAAAGAGAACACTCCAGGATTCCCTGCATGTCTATTCATATATAGATTCATGGTAATCACAAAATTAAATTTGAGAAAATTTGACTTAGTACTATGAATTCTTATATTCATTCACTAATTTGTTCATATAAATGTGTATTGAGATTCTATTATATGCCAAGTATTGAGGATGTATTGTACACAAAGAAGGCATGATCTTTGTCCCAGTGGATAGTCCAGTTGGGAAAGCATACAATACACAATTGAAGAAAATTACTGTGAAGTTACTAGTTTTGATAAGTACTGTGCAAGAAACTCTTAGAGTGTGATGATGGGGATTAATGTGACCTACTCCAGAAGGGTCAGCAAAATACATCTTGCTGTGAGGCTGACACTTGAGGGTTATGAGGACCCATGAGAAAAGTGACCTAGATAGACATACGAGGTCTATGGGGATGAGAGCCCAGAACTGGGAAAGCGTGTATTACTTTTCAAGAACTAGTAAAGGTGATTGTGCCAGATCATGGAGACAAACAAGAACATGACAAGAGTGGGCTGGAGGAGATAAATCAGGACCAGTGTGTGGAGTGCCTGTGAACCATGTGCAGAGTTTTGATTTTATTCTTAGTGTGGCATGTAGCTGTTTGAGGCTCCTTGAGAAAAGAGTGACATGATCTGATTTACATTTAAATAGTCGTTTGTGGATAAGATGAGTGTCTGATCCTCAGCAGTTTTCTGAAGGCTTAAATAATAATGAAATGTACTGGTGCTTTTTTCCAGAGAGCCAATAATGGAATATTACCTATTTCCTTTTGTTCTTCCACATTCATTTAAATTCCTAATGAACAAGGTAATAGAAAAGGAATTATTGTTTACCAATTAACTCAAGTTCTAATGCATAGTGCTGCCGTAAACAGCACTAGTCCAACTGCCTGGCATGATGGAGTGTCCTTAAAACAGAATATATTGAGCTAAGCTTAGGTGGGTGGGGATTGAGGGAAATAAAACTGATAAGGAGTTGGAGAGGAGAGAACGCCCAAATCCTAACTCAAGTTCAGTGATATTGGGGTTAATAGATGAGAAGTCTGATCTATATGGGAGGTCACTTGTTGAATACAGGAGCAATTCTCAGTGTTGAGTGGTCTCTTGAGTCCAGAGAGAACTGTCTATGCATTTGGTATCAGATGTAAAACCCATTCTTGGGTAGCAGTTGCTGGCAAGGCCAAAGATGCTACCGGCTAGATGAGTGCTTAGGTCAAGACTTACAGCCCAGTGAGTGCTCCAGTAAATACAGGAACAGGGCAGAGAGCCCTTCTGGGAGACGGATCCCTCATGTCACAGTTTTGCATTTGGGGCAGCTACAGCATCAAATCCAAGCAGATGTTACCTCACTGACTGGTGGAGAGGGAGTTCTCCATCTACTTCTAGGCCAGGATTGGCTTGGGTCAAGGTTGGGCCAAGACTGAGTCTGCAGGTGGTGAGTTCAGCCTTGTTGGCAGCTGGCTTCCAGGATTTGGAAGTGTTCCCCAACCTTTGTCTTTCTGAAATAATCTTCCTTGGGAGGATCTTACTGCTATCAAGCAAGTGAAGAAAATGATGCTGGGGTGTGTCAGTGAAAGCTATAATAGTACTGGTTTGATTTAGATGCTATGGATTTTATTTTTATTTTAAATAAGTATCATATTCCTCCTCCTCTTCCTTTGTCTGCTTATTTTTCTTCCTCTTCTCCCTTCACCACTCCCCTCCCCCTTTCCTTCCTACTTTCCCTTCTGTTACTTTCCTTCCCTTCCTCCTCTTTCATTCTTCTCTTCCTCTTCTACTTCTTCTCTCCTTCCTTCCTTCTTCTTCTTCCTTCTCTCCTCTTCTTCCCTACCTTTTCCCTCCTCCTCCTCCTTCTTCTTCCTCTTTCTTTAGTAGTATGTTATCTGTCCCCCCAAAAAAGGGTAACCAAGATAATGCATTCATTCTTTATATAGATGTACTGGGGGTGCCAAAAAAAATGTGTACAAGTAGACAATTTGGTCAACGTTGCTCAAGCAGTAGTTCGCCATAATCAGAAGTGTCTCGATGCTGATGGTAACCACTTTAATGGTACCTCTTGTAATTGCAGAAGTCAAATGTGACTTGTATTCATCTTCAGTTATCAGTATATATTATTACAATTAATAGTTTTCCTTTCTTAAAATGCATATACTTTTTTGGAACCCTCTGTATATGTCCTTTATTTGGAGGATTTATTCTGTTAAGTTTTTTAATCAATTTCAAAACTGAACATTCCTGAGAGGAGGTATTAAGGCAAAAGATGGCTCCTGGGAAGAGCATTTACCATTGGCTCATAGTCATCTTGCACCCACCCTCCAGATAAAGTCCTAGGATCTGCAGGATGTCTGTGGGTGAGAATACACACCACTCATGAGCCACTAGGTACATGGAATACCCTTCCCCAAGTCACCTTGCTCTAGGCAAGCTAACATCAGAAACCAGAAGAATGTCTCCTTAGCATACATAATTATGAAAGTCCAAGATCAATCTAGGTGAGAGGAACTTGGGTGAGAGAGACACATGTGAAGTTGGAATTAGGGTTTATTCTTGGTTAAAGTTCAGTTAGGTTTTGGGTTTGGAACCAAGTAAGGTCTGGGTTAGCAATCAAGCTGTGGGCAGGGTTAGGGAATACTCTGCATTCAGGGCTTAGCTGCTCTGTGGTTTGCTGAGAATTTATTCTCTTTGGAAATGTTCTTGGTGTGTTGCAAAGGTGAGAGGTTAGTTTGGGCTACAATCTTGAAGGCTGTGGGATCCAGTGACTTCTGACAATAGGACACCATTCATTTCCCCCGTGTTGACCTTGGGAGGAAATCCAATGTCTGCTTTTGCTTACCTGATGTATTTCAAAGTGTCAGGTCAAAATGTCTCAGAGGGCAAGAAAGTAATGACAGCCTTTTCCTTCCCCCACTCCACCCCCTGCCCATAGTGGTGGAGGGGAAAAAATGACAATCCTGGGCATTTTCAGCATGATGCAGATATCAGATGTGCTATTTTCAGCTGGTGCTTTCCACCATAAGGTACAGTAGATCCCACTGGTCTGTATGTCTAGAGTAAAGCTTGGGCTGGGGAACAGCATGGTGCTGACATGTCACTGTGAAACTCCAGTTCCCCAGCAGGGGCCTTCCTGAGGAAGAGGTGGCAACTCATCTACAGGCTGTGCATGATGCTATGTGGGACAACCAATGAAACAATCAGCCAGACTGCTGAATTTCCTTCTCAAATGTCCTCAAAAACCTCCCTCCAGGTCTGGTCACTGCTCAGTAAAGCAAGAGGATGAGACTGAAGTCTAGAGAAGCCCTCTGGAATCACAAGAACCACAGGAAAGAGATCCCTAACAATCACAGTCTCCACCAGAGAATAAAAAGAGGGTCTGATCTGCAGTGCCTAGTTCCTCAGGCAGTGCTGGCACAGCATGGAGGGTCAGGATGGAAACTGAATTCTGACTAGGGCCCAATATGCTTTCCATCCCACCTGTCGGAAAGAAGCTGAAACATCAAATACACCATATTTCTGAGTATCTCTAGCTAACAGTTTTGTTACTAATCAACCATTTTTAAGGTTCCAGATTCAAATAAACACAAGAGATGACATGAAAATAACACAATAGGGAGTGGTCAGGACTTAGAAAAACACATGTTCGTCTGAAGCCCAGTGATTACTATTCAATTCTGGCAAACTGTTGCCATGTTAAAATCTGGAGCTAGTATTAGCAAATGTTTCAAAGTTTAAGAATAGCCATGGATCTAGAATTTAAGTGGCATATCCCCTTTTAAAAAAATCATTGTACAATTTTGTTTGAAAAACATTGTGTGGACAGAGCCTAACACATTTGCAGTGCTGCTTCTGTCCTGGGGCTATCATTTGTAACCTGGAGCTTTGCAAAGTTAATGGTTATGTATGATGGTTCTCTTGCTCACTCTAACCCAATCTAATTCTCTGTGGGACTCTGGGTCTGCTGGTAAGAATAGCAACAAAGTGAGTTTTATGCACAGCAAATGAGATTATGAATAGATGACCTGGCTGTAAACTCTTTAGAAACTAGAATAGTGTGACAGATTCTCATCCCCGGAGAGAGAGTTCTATGGGACTATGATGTTTATTCCCCAGGGTTTTAAGGACCAACCTATCTTTCAAGATTTGAGCATCCACAGGATCTTTGCTTCAGAATTTACAAACAGCCATGCATGATGAGCATAATCTAGTATATTCTCTGTACTCAGCCTAATCTCATCAAATCCCTCATATCCATCAGCCAGGGCTGTAATTGCAACTGACAGATAATACAACTTTAAAGAAAGAGCTTTCACAGCCTGGAGAGGACTGAGCAGAAGCTTCATGCAGGGACAATGGCACAGGAGGCAAGGGGTAGACATCACGCCTGGGCTCAAGCTGCTATTTCAGTCTCTGTGGGCTCCAGAAAACAGCTTTTGATTTTATCAATTGATTGCAGCCCAGTCCTTTGGGCAAGTTTCTCTAAATATTTCATGGGCATCTCAGGCCTTCTCAGAACCTCCACAGGAAGCTCAAGTCCTTCCTCCTTGTCTCATTAATTCATGAAATGTACTTTGTTTCACTTGATGAAGAATCCCTTTGTTAGAGAAAGAGAAGAGGCATTGTTGTGTGGAGAATAGCACGGAAAGCATTGCCCAGCATCTGTCTGAGGCCAGCCAGACCTCAGGGAAGAGAGCGTGCTGGACAGCAACCATCCAGTCCCTCCCTGCTCCTCTTCTGTCGTTCAAGGGGAGCTGTGGGCCGAGAGGGGTTGACATCCTCCCAGGACACAGTCCCCTGAAATCCCAAGGGCTGTGAACTGGAGCTGTGGAAATCTCAATTCTAAATTCTAAAAGTCTGCTTTATACGGAGGTCCAGGAAAAAGGGCTGCGCTCGTGCGCGCGCGCGCGCGCGCGCACACACACACACACACACACACACACACACACACACACACACACCCAGGGCTTATGATTTGGAATGCTGCCTCAGGAAGCTATGCTCAGTTCAGTGGTTGGTGAGTATACTCTTTGGTTGTAAAACAGTAGACACAGATGAAATTCATGGCTGGCCTCGTCACCTTGCATGAACTGTTTTTCGCTCCTCTCTTGTGCAGCTCTGAGGCTGTTGGACGCATTTCCCATTCTTCTCTGAATCCCCAACAGAGCACGTGGACCAGGCTGAGGGCACAGAGTTTGTCAGCTGGCTCTTTGCCTTTCCTTTGTCTGTTTTGGAATGAGCAAGGGATAGCAGCAGGTTTAGAAATTACAGCCAATGCATTTTGAATGTGTGTCAGTATCGTTGACCCTGATTTATGTTATGGAAAAGTAAAGTGGCCACATTATACCTGTAAAGGATTGCAAAGTTCCTAGAGTAGTTCCTCTACCTGGCCCCTTCAGACTGGAGAGAGAGGGGGTCGTCCTTGCAGAATTCCTAACCAAGACAGGCGTACTCAGTCCAGAGAGCACACACTCACCTAGGCAGCAATGTAACATGACAGAGACATCCGTGGGTCAGTGAACATGCCCCCTACAGCCAAGTGTAGGCTACCTTATGCTGGATAACACATGGCCTCCACATCTCAGTGACTTACAACGCAAAATGCGTATTTCTCACTCGTATCCCATGTCTTTAGTGGGTGGGGTTTGACTACGTCCCTCATTTTTCTTCATTCCAAAGATGAAGAATCAACCCTATCTGGTAAGAGAGTAATTGGGAACTACACATGACTCAAATTCAACTTGACGAGTGGTGTCAGTTTCTTAAACTCCTATTTTGTTAGCCAAAGCAAGTCGCCAGGCCAAGTTGCAATCACTGGAAAAGGGAGATAAAATACTCTCGCCTGGAGGAGTGAATAGCAACTACTTGGGAAGGACAATAAACTGTGTCACACCCTTATTCCTTGCAGGGTATCTCCTTGACTTGAAAAAATGAAGCATAAAGCTCAGAAAAATAATCTATTTATTAATTTAACTAATATTAATTGAATACCTACCACATGTCAGACACTTCTAGCCATAAAGGATAAGACAAATCAGGACACGTTTCTACTCTTATGAAACTTATATTCTAGGAAGGAGGCCGAACATAAAGAAACATGTAAATATATGGTATATTTGTGATTTAGTATTATGAAAAATATTACAGCAAAGTAAGAGGGAAAGTTCCAAGATATGTGTACGTGCATGAATGATTTTTTGTTTTGTTTTTTGAACTTGGGAGCTATGGGCTGGTTTTAAGTGGAGGCGTGCTGTGATCTTACTGAAACCCTGTTACTCTGGTTGCTATCTGACAGAGGGAGAAGCAGAAGGACACATTGGAAGCTTTTGTGGTAATTCATGCTAGAGTTGGTGGTGGTTTCAACCAGGATGGTGGTGGTGGTGAGAGGGTGTGAGGAGTGGTCACGTTCTGAGTATATTTTGAAACTAGACAATGGATCTGTTGATGGATTTGATCTCCAGATCGAATGAGTATGAGTAAAAGAGAATTTGAAGATGACTTGAGTATTTTCTTTTGAGCAACCTGAACAAATGACTTGCATTTACTGAGATGGTGAGCTGCAGGGGGAAGGTTTAGGGATGAGGGGAAGAGTTCAGCTCTGGTCATATGACATCTGAGGCTCCTATTAGACATCCAAGTGGAAGGTTCATAAAGGCACCTGTAGATGTGGTTTTGGACATCAGGGAGTATTCAGGCCAGAGATTTAAATGTTAAAGTCATCATTTGTTTGGTATTTAAGCCATGAACCCAGATGAGATGATTCAGGGGGTGGTATGGACAAAGAAATGGCCTGAAGTCAGAACCTTGGAGGTGGAGGGACTATTAAAAGAAGCTAGGATAATGTGCCCAGTGAGGCAGAGGTGAAGCCAAGAGACTGGTGTCATGAAGATATGATTAGATCATAAGCAAGAGGGAATGACCGACAGTGCCCTCAGGTCAGAGGAAACTGAGCACGACCACTACTTTTGGTTGAAGGTGGCAGAAAGGATTTCTAGGGGAAAAAGTGGCATAAGGTCCCCACCTTTCTGAACCCTCTCAGCCACAAGCACTGGAGATTTTCAGCTTTCAGGATGACTACCCCCAAGTCACCCAGTCACTGTTAGCCTAGAATTGCAGGCTATCAGGCTGGTTCAGACTCCAGCTAATCCACTGAGTAATGTTTGTTTAATCACACGTAATCTATGTAAAACTGGCCCAAATACAGGGAACTGCATTCAGAAGTAAAACTATTATGACAGGCAAGAGCATTGAGAAGCAACTGAATTTTTACTGCAGGCTATTTAAAAAGCAACAATGGGGATTACTTGCTAACCTAATCCAAAATTCTGAAATCCCTATCCTCAGTCTCTCTTCTATCCTTTCATTTATAAAGTGCTGAAACTGCCTCTCAATCTCTCTTCTCACATCTACAAACTTCCATAAACCTTTTTGTAAATATGACCTAGGCTGGTTCTTTACTCTCTCCCCTTCTCCTCCTGTCTCTTTGAGTCTATTGTCTATTTCTTTACTTTTTTCCTATCATGCATAGCTCTCTGCCCTTTCCAATGTAGATTAATTTAGCCTTTTCTGGTGGTCTTTCAATTTTCATCTCTGCCATTACAAGATCAATAAAGCAAAGGCCAGAAGGCTGGCCAGGCAAACACAGAAATCTCCTCAAATGGAAAGGGAAGTAGGAAAACGATGCACCACAATTTTCCATTACAATAAGTCTGTTTGTTCTGCTTGGATTCCCTTGTGCCCTCAAATCTCTTCGTGGGCCAAGAGGCACACTGGCGCCCACACATCCCTCTCTGGATCCTCATGTCTGCCGAGGTCCAAGTAGGGGTCTCCAGTCAAAAGCATGGACCCACCTCCTAAGTCCTGATGATTGCTAAGGAAATTGATTTTGCTTCTGCTTTGACTTATTTCTCCTCCTCCTGGGATATATGGGTTGATTTCCCCCTTTGAAGGTTTGCCAAAAATCAAAAATAACCCCAACTGCCTGTCACTTAAACAAGACTAGATTTATTTGATTTATCAGAAAGTACATAGTGCTAGACAGATAAAAATAAGTCAGACAGAAAAAGTCAAGAACCATATGACTTCACTCATATGTGGGTTATGAAACTGAAAGCAGCAAATGAGCAAGACAAACAAACAAAAAAACCCTCATAGACCCAGACAACAGTTTAGTGGTTACCAGAGTGTAAGAGGGGAGAGGGGGTGGTAGAAGAGGGTAAAGGGGTTCAAATATGTGGTGATGGAGGGAGAACTGATTCTGGGTGGTGAACACACAATATATCGATGATGTATTGCAGAATTGTACACTTGAAACTATACAATTTTACTAACCAATGTCACCCCAATAAATTTAATTAAACATACATA
>NW_017732283.1:392461-395101 GCF_001890085.2 Hipposideros armiger | reverse complement strand
GTGGGTTGTACAATGAAAATATCAGGAATACAGAGGTAAAGACCCAGCTGTTCAACTAGAAATCCTGCTGGTCACTCTGGCCTGATTTTATGGAACATCATTTGCGTGCTTTGCCCTAATACTGATCTCATTGTTTTATGTAATATATAGTATTCTTTGGAGTGAGTATACTTTCATTAGTTTAGCTCCTTCCTTATTAGTGGACATTTAGGTTACTATTCTTTCTTGTTGTCATTACAAATAGTGCTATAATCTGCATGTAACATTATAATTTGTGCTATTGTTTCTTAAGATAGATTTAAGTTGAATTGTCAGGTCACAGAGAAGACATTTTAAAGACATTTTGGTAGATATTGCAGTCACAACCTAGAAATTTTGTAGCAATTTGAATTCTCATCAACCAATAAATGAAAGATCCTTATTATAATTACCAATGCTCAGTTTTACTTATGTGACAATCAATATCTAACTACTTTGTGTTTATTTATAAGTATACTATTTGTTCATAATTTACTAATTTTTGGCATGCTTTTTTTTGGAACTTCTAATACAATTGTTGACCTTTTTTTCTTACTAAATTGGTATTGGTATTTTTGTTTAATTTTGAAGAAATGTTTTCATTTTATGGATAAAGAATTTATGTCTATTGTATGTGAATGTGTTACAAAGTATTTCCAAGACAGAAAGCATACCTGCTTTGCACATGGTAGTTTTCATATCAATTCACACAATGTTGACTCAGTGTGGGCACTCAGTAAATATGTGTTAAAGGAATGAATGAATGCACAACACCATAGAGGTTATGAATGCAAAGACCCTTGCTTGACTTGCAGTCCTTTTGGCATTGAGTTAATTAACTAATATCAATGACCTTGTCCACCTGAGCCTCTAGAGAATGCCTTGTTCCATCCTAGACAAAGGTAATACCTCCTTGGTAAAACTTCATTTTTTTTTATCATATGGGCCTCCCAGATCATCTATGGACTTCTTACTTATGTGAACACAACTTCTCTTCAACCTATTGACCAGAAATGATCATTGTCCAAAGAATGAGCTTCAGTGATGAAATGCAGAGTTACTTGCAAATGTCAACTTTATTGTTAGTCATAATTTGATCATTAAATAAGGTATTCAATGGTATTTCTTCTGGCTTTGGTTTATCATCTGTGGCCTCCTCCAATTGTTTGTATGTTGGTTCATTCAAGTGAGATATCCCCTTCACATGGAGGAAAGATTTTTCAAAAGTTGATTTCACCTGAACAAAATACAACAATCAAAATACAACAAAATACAACTATATGTGATAATAGTATTATCTTAACCACCCAAACCATTAAGAAAAATAATAATACAAAGAAATGTTAAACTACATCTTCTTCAATGGAAAAATTCAAACTGCTATTAAAGGGAATCTTAGCCTCTTTTCTAACATTCCTAGAAAAAACCTGGATAATCATCTTCTCTCCAAAGATATGAAATGTGTTGGTACTGATAGAAACAAGTTATGTCTTTTACCTAAACCTGGAATTTCATGGCATACTTATGCTGCAATTTGTCAGGCATTGAGCTAAACACTGACTCTCCTAATGCTAGGTCCCACTCAAGGTGATTCACAGTGGATCAGTGCAAGTATTATCTCCCCCCAACTCCAAATAATTTGCAGAACACCACCGTGAGACAGGATGCATAAATGGAACTTTAGGGACATATACCTTTACAGTAAGATGCCTGTTAAAGAGGAAATAATTCTTTTTTTTTTNAGGGGTGAAATCAGCTTTCAGCTGGACTTGGGAAGTGAGGGGTAGAGTCTACTGGTGGCAATTTCTGTTGCCATTTTAGTCTGCTGTGCGAGCACTGAGAGTAGTGAAGAGTAGAAATCAAAAGTCCCATGTAAGTAGCAATCAAAGCTTATTTAATATCTCCTTAAACACACAATCCTATAGAATATCTCCTTGGACTGAAAACAACAGCCATTTTGATGGTTACAGAGACCCATTTTCTAGGAAACAACACAAGATATTTCAAAATGAGTAATCAGAAAAGAAATTTTGTACATAAGTGTATGATGTGTGTGTATGTGTGTGTGTGTGTGTGTGTGTGTGTATTCTACCCCTATGTGCCCTGATCCTTTTCAGTATCCTATTCCAAAGCAGAATTGAACATCGCCCTTATAAGATGGCAAGCTCTGTGAGGACAGGCAACATGTTTATTGTGCTCACTTCTGTACCCTCACAGGGGATCCTGACCAGAGAGAGTTAGGTGGCTTGAATTGATGAAAGTAGAGGATCATCAGGGTCACTACAGTTCCATCTGCTTGAATGAACTTTTCCTTGCTCCCTGGTTGTGCTTTACCCACCATATTAGATTTCCACAGGTAATCTAATGTCAGAGCTGAATTTGAGTTTGCAGCATCCCCTGGGATGCTTAGATTTGGACCACCTCCCTGACCTCACAAAGTATAGGCTGCAAGCAGCCCTTGGCACATGACCTACATATTTCAACTTGCATTCCTTTTGTCTCTCAGCAATAGTTTGAGAAAGATGCATAAAAGTGGTAAGACAAAAAGAAAAAAAAAAGGGTCAATTAAAAAAAAGCATCTTAAAGATATCAATATTCAAGATAAAAAACCATTGCAATGGA
>NW_017732283.1:385663-387554 GCF_001890085.2 Hipposideros armiger | reverse complement strand
TCAGCCTGCTGGCATTATCACCATGATGGGTACTTGTGTAGGGGCAGGCAAATTTGCCTATAATCCATTTGAGTAAAACTAATTTAGTTAATGGAAACTTTCCTAAGGACACTCACTTAAAACCCATGTTTACATAATGCAATACATTTTATGGAATATACACAATGTTACATTTGTTACAATGAGTGTTTGCATCCTTTGAGGAATATTTTGACCCACATTGTCTATTTTTGAGTATTTCAAGTATTTTTAGATTCAGAAATTCTCCATTTATGAATTTTACATTATGTCATATAGAATTCATCAAATGCATCTGTTTTGGGGTCTGGCCTACATTTTGCTGTTTGGGAGCTATTTTAGGAGATTTTGTGCACTATGTGGACCTATGAAGCAAATCAGCAGGTACCCAATTTGCTATTTTTTTGTGGACATTATATTTTGACACTAAGAATAAAAATCACTTAGCTCCATTTCTCTGTTTTATTCAATAATCTACATCATAAAGTAATACTTGATCAAAAAACTGTCACACACTACAATTTAACCTTAAACTTTGAAATGTTTAGGTTTCACTATCAAAATAGTATGTACTCTTTAAATAAAGTTGGAAAGCATGACAAAAAAAGAGTCAGAAAAATAAAGCTTTCTTGATTATTCTTCAAAAAATTCATATTACACTGCATTTCTTTTCAACCTCTCTGATCATTGCTGCAATTTTTATTTGATGTTCTATCATTAATGTTTATTATATTTTGTATTTTTATTTTATACAGAAGTTTTATTTATTATACTCTTGTAATGATACAAACATTTATAAAATATGTGATATGTATATTTCCCCCTGAGGTTTACCATGTAGTTGTAGTTCATTCACATTCACTACCAAACGGTATTCCATTTGGTAAATATACTGGAATCTGGTTATCTATTTTATCAATTGATATTATTTTTTGCTAAGAGAAATATTTATTCTAGGAAATTAATGTTTATCTAATATGTGTATATGATCTTATACTATATTACATATTAGATAATATCTCTAATAGAGAGATATTAGACAGTTAACAAATATAAAGGTATCATCAATGTGTTATATTGTTAATAAATACTATCTATATATGTATATATAAAATGAGAAGGATCATAGGGTAGACATTTCTAAATGCATGGGTCAGTGGCTTTGCTTTTTTCCAGCTTTGTCAGTTGATGTAAGATTATTTTCTAAATAATATAACATTACACCACAAGTATATAAATATACTGGTGGCTCTGCAAATTTTTCAACACTTGCATTTTTGGGGATTAAATCCAACTTAATTATAATTTTGTATAATTATGATTTTGTATCATTGACATGCAAGAAACTACACCTAAAGTATATAAATTTATTATACATTTTGTATGTTATATTTTGTATAATTAAAATATAATAAATTGCACATAAAATACCTAATTTGATAAGTTTAATAGATGTATACACCCAGGAAATTATCAAAACTGTCAAGATAATACACATTCGTTATTTACAGGCCTGAAATTTTTTTCTCTCATTACCTTTGGCAATCCCTCCCTGATGCCTTTCCCAGCCCTTCCTCACCATCCCCGTCAACTACTGATCTAGTTTCTGTCATTATAGATTAGTGTGCATTTTCTAAATGGAGTTATTCAATATATAATGTTTATGTCATTCTTTCCCTCAGCATAATTAGTTAAAAATGGTTGTTAGGTGTGAAAATATTCCATTCCTTCTTACTGCTGATTTGTATACATTGTATGGCTATATAACAGTCTGTTTACCCAAAGACTTGTTGATGTACATTTGGGTTGTTTTTTGTTCTTGGCTATTTCAAATAAAATTTTAATAACATTCAGATACAAGTTTTTGTATGTT
>NW_017732283.1:375146-381929 GCF_001890085.2 Hipposideros armiger | reverse complement strand
GGGGGGATGACACAATTAAACCTATAGCAGTGTTGTATCTAAGATACTTTTGCCTAACCTAACTTTACAAAGATTTGTTCCAATGTTTTCTTTCTAGAAGTTTTACGGTTTTATATTTTACAATTCAGGTCTATGATTCACTTGACTTTTGTATAAGGTAGAAGGCATGGACTAAATTTATTGCTTTTAGTTTTTTATTTTAAATTTTTTTGTATATTGTTATTTGATTTTCCATCATCATTTTTTTAACTTTATTTTTATTTTTTATTATTTTAATTTTTTATTGGGGAAGAGTGTGTTTTTCCAGGACCCATCAGCTCCAAGTCAAGTTGTTGTTTTCAATCCATTTGTGGAGGGCACAGCTCACTGGCCCATGTGGGAATCGAACTGGTAACCTTGGTGTTATCAGCACTGCACTCTAACCAACTGAGCCAACCGGCCGCCCCTCCACCACTATTTTTTAAAAAGACCATCCTTTCCCCATCAAATTTCTTTTGCATTATTGTAAAAACTCACTTGTCCATATTTGTTTGGGTTTATTTATAGACTATTTTGTCTATCTTGACACCAATATCACACTGTCTTGACACTGTTCTGTCCTTTCAAAATGAGTCTTTTTCTCAATATTTCTCATTTCTTCTGGAATCCCAATGAATCTTATGTTGGACCTTTTAATTTTGCATGTTTATTAAATTTTCTCTCCAATTTTCTGTGTGTTGTTACTGTTCTTCAGTATTTATGATTTCATTTGATCCTATCTTTTAATTATTTTACTCTTCAGCTTTGTCAAATTAGCTGTTTAACTTAGATATTGCATCTTTTAATTACCAGCTTTGTTTTACTTCTAGAATTTCAGTTTGATAATTTGAAAAATATATTTTGGTTATATTCTATTTATTCTTGTTCTTTAATCATAGTTTCATTTTTTCCTTCAAGTTTATACCAGGGGTGCCAAAAAACGTATACACATTTTAAGAGATGTTATCTTTTAAGAGATGTATTCTTAAGTGATAATTCCAATATTGGATGTTTTTCAGATCTGATTTAGCTATGCCATTTCGTCTGCTCTCTTCATGGTACATTTCTCACCCTACCCCACCTCACCCCCCCACCCCTCCAGCACAAATGTCTTTTGTTTTAATTTTTAACCAAGAACTCATTCCTTGAAACTTTATATATTAAAATTCTTGCCTTTTATTTTGAATTTGCTTTGTTCCAGAGAGGATTTGCCATTTCTTCTATCAAACTTGAGCTTTTCTATTTGTTTGTTCACATTTTTTCCTCAATCAATATCATTGATAAATGTAAAAAGAATTTTTACTATGCTTACCAAGAACTTTTAATAGTTTTCAGCAATTGTGTTTATCAGATCATTGAGTTCCTAGACCACCCAAAATATAAACAACTAGGCTTGTGCTTTTTACGTAGCAATTTGCTTAATGACTCCTGTGCCAAGAATGCAATTATGTAGTTAATAGCTACTGAATAAGCTCATGTTCAAGCCTCTCTCTTCGCTTAATGTTAGATTTTTTTTTGTTTTTTTATTCAGGATCTTTCTTATCTTTTAATCATTTAAAAAAATTTATTTTTTTTCAATTACACTAAACATTTAATGCTATTTTATATTAATTTCAGTGGTACATCATAGTGGTTAGACATTTATATAATTTGCGAAGTGATCCCTCTGATAAGTCTAGTATTACAATGTCATCGACTATGCTCCCTATGCTGTACTTTACATCCCCATGACTATTTTGAAACTACCAATTGTACTTTTTACTCCCTTCACCTTTTTACACAACCCCCACCCCTCCCATTTAGCAACTATCAGTTTGTTCTCTGTATCTATGAGTCTGTTTCTGTTTTGTTTGTTTGTTTATATTACTCTTTAGATTCCACATCTAAGTGAAATCATATGGTATGTGTCTTTTTCTGTCTGACTTATTTCACTTAGCATAGTACCCTCTAGGTCCATCCATGCTGTCACAAATGGTAAGATTTCATTGTTGTTGTTTTTTTGTTTTTGTTTTTTTATGGCCAAAGTATAATANATTTATTGGGGTAACATTGCTTAATAATATCATATGAATTTCAGGTGTACAACTTTATAATACAACATCTACATACTTAATTATGTGCTCACCACCCAAGTCTGGTCTCCTTCTGACTCCGTGTATTTGACCCTTTTTACCTGCTTTATCTTCCCCCCAAACTCTTCCCTCTGGTAACCATGATTCTTTGTCTGTATCTATGAGTTATGTTTTGTTTGTTTGTTCATTTGTTGCTTTTTAAAAATATAATGCAGATGAGTGAAATCATACAGCTTTTGTCATTTTTTGTCTGACTTATTTCACTTAGCATAATACTCTTGTAATCCATCTACATTGTCACAAATGACATTATTTCATCTTTTTTATGGCTGAGTGTTTACTTGCCATCATACATCATTTTTTTCCTGAAATCTTTCATTCATTTTTGGATTGGGATATTTTTTTTATTCTGTTAGTTTCAGGTATATAAAACAACATAATGATTAGATATTTACACCCCTCACAAAAAAAAAATATATATATTTTTTACATTCAATATTATTCTACTTGAGCTTCAGGTGTACAGTGCAATGGTCAGGCATCTACACAGTTTATGAAGTGACCCCCCTGATAAGTCCAGTACCCAACTGACACTCTACATGTTCTTTACAACATGATTGATTATATTTCCCATACTGTATTTCACATCCTTGTGACTATTTTGTGGCGACCAATTTGTACTTTCTAATCCCTTCACCTTTTCCCCCATCTCCCACCCCCCCTCCCAGCTAGCAACCATCAGAGTTATTGTTTTCTAATTAATGAATTTTGAGACTTCTTCTTTTTTAATTAAAGTTTATTGGGGTGACAATTGTTAGCAAAGTTACATAGATTTCAGGTGTACAATTCTGTAATATATCATCTATGTATCACATTGCGTGTTCGCCACCCAGAGTCAGTTCTCTTTTTATCACCATATATTTGATTCCCTTTACCTTCATCTACCACCACCACTCCCCACCCTTACCCTCTGGTAACCACTAAACTATTTTCTGTGTCTATGAGACTTCTTAATGTATTCTGGATATAAGTCATTTATGAGATATAAGATTTGCAAATATTTTCCCAATCTGTGCTTCTAATATCATTTTGTTAACAAATGTTTTTAAAAAACAGAAGTTCCTGGGAGAATTGGCCCAAGATGGCAGAACAGGTAAAGGTTATGTCATCTGCCTCCCATGATCATGTTAGAATTACAATGAAATTATAGAACAATTAACCTTGAGAATCATCTGAAGACTAGTTAAACAGAACCCATTTATAACTAAAGATATAAAGAAGAGTCACATTGAGACTGGTAAGAGACAGGAAACGGGCTGACCCCAAACCCACAGGTAGTGGTTGAACACCAGGAGGGACACTTCAGTAGAGGAGGTGCCCCATGACCCACACCAGGCTCCCCAGCCCTGGGGTCCTGTGCCAGGACGAGGAGTCCCCACAACATATGGCAATGAAAATCAATGAAGATTCTGTCCATCCCAGTGAAACTAAAGGTTGCTGGAAATCCAGCAATCCTCTTAAAGGGCCCTTGCACAGACTCACTCGCTTGCCAGCACTCATCCTGAGCTCTGGCAGAGGGGTGGCAACTCAAAAGGTGCCAGGAACATACAGGGAAAGACTGAGTTGTGTGGCTTCAGGTCAAGGGCTTGAGGAATAGCAGCATTATCCCTGTATCCCTGTGTGGAGCCCGCCTCACATATAACCTACAGGAGGTCACCACCTTTCTTGTGTTGAACCCATTCCCACAGAGCTAAGTCTGAGACCACATTGGTCTGGTAAAACCTGCATGTGCACACCACCTTGGTGACTCCCTTGGACACTGCTTTGCCCAGCCATTGAGGTATTGCCTGGGGCACTTTCAGTTCCTGCGCAGTCAGCCCACCCCATAAGCTATAGGAGGCTTCTACAGAAGTGGATGCCCCTTGCGGTCTGAGAAACTTTTGGTGGTGGGCAGTTAGCTCCAGCTTGGGTGACTGGGGAAGCGTGTGCCTGAGGCTAGTGGTGACTTGCCAAGGTTTTCTCTGGGCATTTTGTGAAGTGGCCAAAGGCTCAGCATTGGTGCAAGAACTAAACCTGCATTAATTTGTGAAAACTACTGCCCACATCCCATGATTCTCTGGGACCCCATCTCACCCAACTCAGTTGGTTGCTGGGGGGCACTGTCAATACCATGTCAACCAGCCAGGCACATGCACCTTAGGAGACTCTTTCAGTGGCTGAGCCTTATGGGTAGCCAGCAGGTGGCAACAGGCCTAGGGGCCACTCTGTCTTTTGCTAAGCTGCCCTAGGTCTGACACTGGTGGCAGCTACTATGGTTCACAGCGAGGCCACCCCCACACACCTCCAGGTCTAATATAGGAAGCAACCAACTGCATATAGCTTTGTAGCTCCTACCAGGTAGTCGCTGGCCAGTCACAGGCAAGGCTGAAATTGGCCTGCACAGGAGCCCATCCTAAGAGGCACCAGAAACAACAGGCCCAGAGGCTGGCCTCAGGCCACATGAGACACTACCTGATATNACTTACACTGTTGTTGTAAGAATTAAATAAATGAATATATGCAAAGTGATCATACAGTAATCACCCAATTCATGAATCATGTTTTGATTATTAGTCTCTCATCCTCTCTAAGAGCTCTAACTACCAGCTCCACGTTTTTTAGTTTGAAATCTATTTCAGTAACTCAAAATTCACCTTTAAGTTCCAGACCTGTATTTCCATTTCCTACATTCCTGGGTTTACCAGAGGAACACACAGATCAGCATGTCCAAAGCTAATCTCATTATCTACTTCCTAAAACCAACACTTTTTCTTACATTCTCTATCTGTGTTAATGAGAATGTGATCGCTGGGTTGTCATAATTAGAATTTTCAGAATCCTTATCTATTACTCCTTCTCTCTCACCTTCCATGGTCAATTTTGAACCAAACACTAACCATTTTTCAAAATATTTCTTATATCTTTTTATAATCTTAGTTTAAAAGTTTCAATTCAGTTTATCATCTCTCACATGAACCATCACAATTTTCTTTCTTCATTTTTACTCCTTTCTTCATACCTTTCTTTTTAAGCAATGGTCATGTTTCATTTTTGTTCTTTAAAAACAAACAAACAAAAAGCCAACAGCAACAACAGAAGTATCTTCATGGAGTCCCCAGTGCCTAAGAAGAAAGGTACAGCTATGCAGCCCCACATCCTCCCAGCTCCAAAAACGGTGCCTTACTACTCTGAACTCATATTTGCCACTTTTTTCCTGAAGTATCTAAAATCACTTAGCTCCATTTCTCAGGTACTGCAAAAGGTTTCATGATTTTACTCTTTCACCTCTCTTTGTCATTATTTTTCCCATTTTCTCAATTTGAAAAACATCTTACTCAGGTTTAAGGTCCAGAACAAATACACCCTATTCTGGGCAGCTGTTCTCCCCCAGCCCCCTAATCTATCCCACAATGCCAAGGCAGATGCGCCACTCCCTATCCTTAGCTCTGTCAGCTCTTTGTACAGACCTGGATCCCAAACCTGTAATCATACAATGACTTTATTTGTTTCTGTGTCTCTGTCTTAGCTGTGTGTCCTTAATGATCTCTTATCCCCTACATCTGACACATATTAGCACTAAGTGAGTGTCTTTTGGTTGCATTTTTCTGAAACTCTTTCTTCCTCTTGTCAACTTTCCTACCAGGGCAGACAAACCTCGTGCCTTTTCCTTTTCTTCCTTTTCTACTCAGGGCTTTGCTTCTTTTCTGCCGAGTATCTGTGTGCTGGCAGTGGGTTCTCTCAGCCTGCTGGCATTATCACCATGATGGGTACTTGTGTAGGGGCAGGCAAATTTGCCTATAATCCATTTGAGTAAAACTAATTTAGTTAATGGAAACTTTCCTAAGGACACTCACTTAAAACCCATGTTTACATAATGCAATACATTTTATGGAATATACACAATGTTACATTTGTTACAATGAGTGTTTGCATCCTTTGAGGAATATTTTGACCCACATTGTCTATTTTTGAGTATTTCAAGTATTTTTAGATTCAGAAATTCTCCATTTATGAATTTTACATTATGTCATATAGAATTCATCAAATGCATCTGTTTTGGGGTCTGGCCTACATTTTGCTGTTTGGGAGCTATTTTAGGAGATTTTGTGCACTATGTGGACCTATGAAGCAAATCAGCAGGTACCCAATTTGCTATTTTTTTGTGGACATTATATTTTGACACTAAGAATAAAAATCACTTAGCTCCATTTCTCTGTTTTATTCAATAATCTACATCATAAAGTAATACTTGATCAAAAAACTGTCACACACTACAATTTAACCTTAAACTTTGAAATGTTTAGGTTTCACTATCAAAATAGTATGTACTCTTTAAATAAAGTTGGAAAGCATGACAAAAAAAGAGTCAGAAAAATAAAGCTTTCTTGATTATTCTTCAAAAAATTCATATTACACTGCATTTCTTTTCAACCTCTCTGATCATTGCTGCAATTTTTATTTGATGTTCTATCATTAATGTTTATTATATTTTGTATTTTTATTTTATACAGAAGTTTTATTTATTATACTCTTGTAATGATACAAACATTTATAAAATATGTGATATGTATATTTCCCCCTGAGGTTTACCATGTAGTTGTAGTTCATTCACATTCACTACCAAACGGTATTCCATTTGGTAAATATACTGGAA
>NW_017732283.1:370314-374884 GCF_001890085.2 Hipposideros armiger | reverse complement strand
GAACTAGCGCCATCTGTTGCAAAAATGCACATGACTTTTCCAACAACCCAATAAGTTTGAGACTCTGGCAGCCATCTATTGCAATATTTGATACATAAAGCATTTTAAAATGTAATTTGCCTAAACAGATTCTTATTAAAAATATGAGAACTATCCATATGTTGACAATAGTTTTATGGAAGGTTATCAGATCCCCTAAATCAAGTGGGTTAAATTATATCATGGGAACTTACTAGCATTAATTATTTTGAAATGTACCTGATTTTATCATATGATTTTGTTTATTCACTAAAATAAGAGCTAGGACTTGCTTATTTAGTTCAATGCAGCCCATGCCTCTCCAGCTACATAAACCAGTGTCAAACCTCTGGGATATTAGCCTTGAGGCCCATGACTCTGGCTTGAGACCTGTTCAGACAGGGCCACTGGGTAGGGCCTTACTGACACATGCTGAATCGCTTCTGCTGCTACCTTTGGGGACATTGCTTCTTGTCCCCCTTCTTGTGTCACTGCCCCATTGGCGTCTTTACCCTTGTCCTGGGGCTTTGTTGTTATGGGGATTTAAGTTTGTTAGGAAAATCCCCCTTTACCTATACAGAGATTTTGTTTTATAACTTATCTTTACTCAGACCCGAAGGGGTTTACACCTCTGAAATATCTCTCTTATCTGTGCACTGTTGTCCATGTCTATTGTTTCTGTCTTGGTCCAGACCTGATAAGGTGATAACAGAAATGTTTCTTGTTGGTCTTAGTTTACCAATTTTCACATGACCTGTTAACCATACTAGGACTGCAATGAAATTCTCTAAGACACAAATGCACTTTGATTTTCTGCTACTGCCTTCTAAAAATGTCAGATGCTTATTCAGTGTCCAAGGTCTCCTGTGGTCTTGACACCTAATGCACCTGCTATCCTTCTTTTCTGCTGATCTTCAGAATCCACATTCCAGCTAGGGAGACCATCTACCTGTGTTCCTCGGACGTCTTTGTGCTTTTGGGAAAAGAGCCCACCACAGCCCCTCCTTAGTAGCTCTCATTTATCAAGCCTCAACCAAGCATTGTACCTTTGGGAAATCTCCTCTCATTCAAGGTCACTCAAGGTCCCCTTTGTCTCTGCTTGCTGACCTGTGTGTGCCTCAGGCATGCATCCCCTATATTGCAGTTGCCTTTCATTTTCTTGTGCCCGTCCCCTGGCATGGGGTAAGGTAGTGGTTTCCAAAGGCCGACTTTGGAGCCAGACAGTCTGAATTTCAGCCTTTCTGTGCTGTTCACTACCCACGCCATCATGGGCAAATTATACATGTTCAGGCTCTGACTTATGTTCCTCATCTGTATAACAAGGACACAAATGGTATATAACTCATCAGGGTGACATGTTGATTAATTACAAAAACAAAGTACTGGGAGAGTCTTGAAACAGAATAAATACCCAGTAATTGCTATCTTTTGTTAATATCAAAACCTTTGTTGATGAATTGAACAACATTCTTTGTGAGACAGTATCAATGACTAGCATGTAACAAAACAATCCCAATTGGCAGAAGATATGGCAATTTATCTATTTAATTTTCATAGCAAAACTATGGGGAAGGGGCTATTATTATTCCTATTTACATATGAAGAGATGGGGCCTACAGGGAGGTTATTAAAATTGCTCCAAATCATAAAGAACAGGTGATGCAATGAGAATCAAATCTAAGCAGCCTCACTCCAGAGATTTCACTCTTAACTACTGTTTGAAACCCTCCCCCAAATACTTTGTTGTTTCTCCAATGCATATTTGTTGAATGAGTACACTTGAAAAATGATAAGTAGATTTCCTCTCTCTAGATTTTATAGATCTAGGTATATGCATATACAGTGTAAAATATTATAGGAATGCCCTGACCCAAAAGATCTTTGGAATATTGCAATTTCTGAATTTTATTTGCATTGGGCATAGGAAACTTCAAAGTCATGGGCATAGAGTGATGGCTTGGGTATACCACACAGAAACAGATGTGTGTTATAAAGTTCCTGCAACAAGAGGCATGGAAGTGGTGAGTGAGGAGGCAGTGTTGTGTAGGCAAGCCAGACCTAGAGATAAGGCATATCTTGTTTCTCATTCCCTGTCTGCCAATGTATTAGCTGGCTCATTCATTCAATAGTTCATTCACATCGATTTAATATTTGCTGCACTCCTGATATGTTTCAAGAACTGCTACTTCTTTCTAAACTTCAACTTCCCCTTAAGTAAAACAGCCATAGTAGTTCCTTACTTTGAAAGATGTTTGAGAAGCTTCAGTAGGAAATTTGGAAAGGTGTAAGCCAGGGACCTTCTATGTGTGACTTTCTCACCCCTTTACCAGGCTGTCTCTAGCCAGGGACAAAGTATGAGTTCAGGTATACATGAGGAGTGAGGAAAGTGATTACAAACCCAGAAGGAGAAAGGAGTAGGAGCATCAAGCTGAGGTCCAGAGTAAAGTATGGAGCAAGTCAGTGGAGCCAAGGACAGGTATCTAAGTCAAGTCAGAAAGTCAAGGGTCTGATACTCAGCAACAAAGAGACATTATGTTGAAATTAAGTTAGGAATAGGGCAAGATGTGCTCCTGATTATTATTGATCATTTGTTAATGTTGGAATTTCATTTGCATGTTTGGCTAAAGCCTAAGAATGGATACTGTTAGAAGGGAGAGGCTTTGAGGGGATTTTTCCCTGAAGTGCTCCTGGCCTCCTGTCCCACACTGTACTCCTGCCTATTAAGATGAAATGAGTTACTTGGGTAGAGGACAGCAACCATTGATCCACATTTCTCAATAAATAATCTATCTCAATAGAGAATCTATCAAAGATCTGAGCAAGGGGTGTGGGATCTCTCCTGTCCATTGTAGGATATTTAGCCACATCTCTAGCCTCTAGATACTCACAGACCCACACTAGGTACCAGTAACATCCCCACAGTAGTGGTAACCAAAAATGCCTCCAGANTATCATGCTGATATCAAACCATACTACAAGTCTATAGTAGACAAAAGGGCATTGTAGTGGCTTAAAAGCAGACACATACATCAATGGAACACCCCAGAAAAAGACCCACACCTATGTGGTCAATTAGTCTATTTCAAAGAAGGCAAGAATATACAATGGAATAAAAACAATTTTTTCAATAAATGGTGTTGGGAGAACTGGACATATATATGCAAAAAAATGAAATCACACTACCTTATTAAATAATATATAAGAATAAAGTAAAAATGGATTAAAGACTTAAATATAAGACCTGAGACCATAAAATTCCTAGAAGAAAACATAGGCAATTATTCTCTGACATTTGTCTTGGTAATATTTTTTTCTGATATATTCCTTTGGGCAAGGAGAACCAAAGAAAAAATAAAGAAATGGGACTATAGCAAACTAAAAATTTTGTTTACTTACTGTTATTTTATATTCATCGCTGATTTTACCAGATACCCTGTAAATATCAATTTTGAGATTTGTATATGAAAATATATCAATAAATTAATATTTTACCAATTATTAGGCCTTTAATTTAAGTTTTTACTTTTCATGTGATACACATTTTGAGGTAGCCAAAATTCTCTCTTTTTTTCTTCATCATATCTTCTACTGAATCTTAGCTTTAAAGGTCATCCCTGTAGAAGTTGACTAAATATAAGGATCCATTTTTTAGAGATCTATTGCTTTATTTTAAAAAAATATTTAACCATTCATCCATCAGGAATTCATGTTTTTGTGTTACACAAGTCCCTGAGCACATACCTGCTTATGACCTCCTGAACGAAGGTGCCCTGATGATCTCACCCACCTGTCCTCTTCACATCCTGATGATTCATTCTCCTCAAAGCTCAACAGAAAGTGAGACAAACATGTGCTGGGAGATGATTGTTTTGCTACTCATTATAAAGAAGACATTGTCACTTTTTGTACATTTATTTTACTTCTTCTAAATATCTACTCTTTTGATTATTATATTGAAATGCTTATTTGGAATGCTTGAAAACAGACTAGATGGAAAAACACACGTAAAGGAATATTTTTTTTAAAATGAGATTCACCATAGCTGTTTTAAAATCAGCATATCATATAAGAAGTGTGTGATATATAGGCATTTCAAAGGAATGTCTCATTTAACAAATTATTAATAAAATTTAGTAGAATTGTCCAGGAACCTGAATTCTCAGCTACTTTGAAGGTCCACAAATATTCTTTGACTTTTCCCTCAGGAAATGTTTATGCTAAGTTTGACCTCCACAGATGTTTCTTAAAATTCTCTGTGGTCTGCAAACACCTTGTCTTCTGTCATAGGAGGCTGGTCACATCACAGTCCTGAATATATTGGGTTGTTGGAAAAGTCATGACATATTTTGTCTATGTTTTTCAAAGGTCATTTATTTATATAAAGAACAAAGATCAATCAATGATATATTGCCCATTTTGTTCGATAACCTTTTGCCATCTATCAGTGAGCTTCATAATTCCTCGTTCATAGAAGGACCTATCTTATTTGTGAAAATCTGAATTGAACATTATACCATGCAAGAAGTTTTGAGGAGAGCGAAACAAGTGGAAG
>NW_017732283.1:328707-366393 GCF_001890085.2 Hipposideros armiger | reverse complement strand
GCAGCAGCCAGCTGGTAGGTAGACCAGTTGGCTCTGGTCCCAGCTACATTATTTGGAAAGGGTTTTTGAGGCTGGGCTTTGTTGGGCAGTCAAAACCAAGACTGGGCCTATGAAGTTTGGACTGGGCTTTTCAGAGGCTGTTTGCCAAACTTGGGCCATGTTTCACTGATAGGCACCATGACCCAGACAAACCCAATCCACAGAGCAGAAAAGCTTCATTTTCAGCTTTGCAGAGGCAGCAGCCTTTAGGCTAATTAATAAATCATCAATGCATTTGTGGTATGAAAAATGAAATATTTATGCTTGCCAGAGTAATATTTCTGTCTTGCAGTCCCATGCTCTGTTGATGCTTGATGGAGGATGAAGTAAATACCAGCTGGTGTAGAATGAGTGGAATATAATTACTCTCTACAAAGTTAAGTGAATATTAAAACAGAAATCACAGGCACTGGCACTCATCTCTCTCTGACTCCACTGCCCAGTAAATGGAATCCTGACCTGATATTGGCTTCCCTACAGCTTTCAGCAGGAATCTCAGTAAAGGCCTTGGTTGTCAGCGATGTGGAAGCAGCTGGCACATAGGCTGCTGACAAAGGCAGGGAGTCTACTACCTTTGAGGAGCATGGGGAGGAGATTTCCCTGATGTCTGGCAGACAGTGTGCTATTTAGGAAGGAATGTGCTTTTGGAGCTAGAGAGATCAAGTTCTATTTCCAGCCTCTGAAATTTACAAGCCATGTGACCTTGGTCAAAGTCCTTCACTCCTCTGTACTTCAGTTGACTTATCTAGTAAATAAGGGTAATATTGCATTATGTGATGAGAGGACACTTGCTCTGAAATTAATAGACACAGTTTGTCTTGGTGACATAGACGTAGAGATGAAATATGAGAACTGTAAGGAGATTGCGTAAATAATCCACAAATGTTAAGGTTATGGTGGTAGAAAGCAAAAGAAGGGGCAGTTGTAAAAGGCAAGACCAGCAGGTAGCTTCATGACTGGAGAGTCAAGAGGACTTAGTTGTGAACCCAAGCAGCGGGGAAAACAGAAATTCCCGTGAGAGAGATGAACATGCTTCTTTGTTTGTTCATCTTGTTCCTTCGTTGCTTTCAGTTTTACATCCGAAACATGAGTGAAGTCATATGGTTCTTGACTTTTTCTGTCTGACTTATTTCACTTAGCATAATAATCTCAAGATCCATCCATATTGTCACAAATGGCACTATTTCATCTTTTCTTGTGGCAGAGTAGTATTCAATTGTGTATATATAACACATCTTCTTTATCCAATCATCTTCCATAGACACAGACAACAGTTTAGTGGTTACCAAAGGATAAGAGGCAAGAGGGGTGGTAGAAGAGGGTGAAGGGTGTCAAATGTATGGTGATGAATGGAGAACTGACTCTGTATGGTGAACACACAATGCAATACATAGATAATGGATTATAGAATTGTACACTTGAAACCTATGTAATTTTACTAACCATTGTCACCCCAACAAATTTAATTAAAAAAAAAGAGCATGCTTAATGAAGGGAAGGGACAGTCTAAAAGGAATAAGTAATCACTGAGATTTCTCCAGCCTTGGAAGACTGTGTGTGTGTGTGTGTGTGTGTGTGTTTGTCTTTGTGTGTATGCCAGGGTTTCTGGTCCCCTCCATAACTCCCCGTGCCACATAACCACACAAAGCACAATCTCTATTTAACAAAATTTCCACCATGCAAAGACTACACAGTTTTCTCTGTTCCTTCCTGAGTTCCTCTCTGTCCTTCATTTCCCATATTGAGTGTTGCATTCACAATCCAGGTACTGCAGACCAGATCTGTTTATGTTTTGGAGGTCTAACCCTCATGTTAATCGTTGTTTTATGTTAACTTGAATCTCACTTTGGATGTCCATTCTCACCTCTGTGCAGAATCACTGTGTCATCAGCGCTGCCCAGTGTCCAGTGCAGCAGGTCCCCTGAGTGGATGTGGATGTGGTATCCCTATCTTTTATGGAATCTCACAGGATCCCAAAGTCCCTGCCCTTGAGGAGCAGAAGTTGTCCTCAAGATACAAAGTAATATTCATGAAACAGTTAGAGACCCAAAAGTGTGTGCAGTTGAGTGTTTTAATATTTAATAGGTTATAGGTATTATATAGGAAGAAGAAGAAAATTCACTTTTCTTAGTACCTATGGTATGCAATAACTATTTTAAGAATATTACATAAATAAATTTACTTAATTCTTGCAGCCATCTTATAAGATAGGCATTTTACAGTTGGGAAAGCAGCCTCAACGACATCAATTTGCTTTCAATCAAAAAGCATGGAAGTGGTGACAGCAGGATTCAAATCCAAGTCAATTTTCTTTAAGTTCTTTGTCATTTCATATTTTCTTCTACATACATCCCTTTCTTCCTTCACAGCTTTTCATTCCCCTCCTTCCTAAATTTTATTTTTCTTCATTCTCAAAACACTTTCCAAGTGTGGCAACATTGCTAGCTGTTTACCACTGATTGTGTTCAAGTTGGTAATGTGCCGGCTTAAAAAAAAAAAAAAGATTCTTTATAGATGAATGTGGCCATGTGACATATGTGGCCAATGACATATCACTGGAGAGGATGAACTCAGATTATCTGGTGCCTGGCTGTCCTTCCTTCTCCTTCCTTGAATGAAGACTTGATGCTCAAAGCCAAGCAGCTATCTTATGAGCACTAGGTGATGGGCGAATCCAGCTACTTGAAATCAAACATAGGACTTTGGTCCTAGAAGACATTGTGAACCTGCCATCCCAGTCCTGACTGCTTGCTTTTGGACTTGCTCAAATAACTATATTCAAAGTTCTGTTACTTAAAGTGGAACGTACTTGCTAACTTTCTTTAGTTAGCTGCACTAAAATATTTTTAAAAGAAGCTCCCAAACTCCCATTCTCCACTCAGAGGAAACCACTGGCAACAGGAAGTTGGTGTATATCTTCCTATACTCATTCTATACTTGCTCCATTTATGAACATATTTATGTTCACATATATCTTTTTAGTATATTAATGATGTGCTCTATATATTTTTCTGTAACATGCTGTTTCCACTTTTATGAAACTATGATTTGGAACCCTACTATTTAGAGCATTTAGATATTTACTGAGCACTTTCCCCTGTATGTTTGTGGAACAGTGATTTTTTAAAAAAAATAAATGAGGATAATTTTGTCTCAGCCCCCCAGGGGACATTTGGCAATGTCTGGAAGTATGTTTGATTGTCTTAACTGCAGTGGAAGGGGTGCCAGAGATACCACAAAGCATCCTACAATGTACAGGACGGCCTCCCACAACAAAGAATTATCCAGCCTCAAATGTCAAGATTCACATTGAAATGTCAGTACCTAGGTTGAAAGACCTTGTTATTTGTATAATAATTTGTTTAAACAAGCCCTATGAAGAAACGCTAAGATTGTTTCTACCAATGCAGAAAAGACCACCATTGCCTATATATATTTGAGATTATGTATAAATATCTTTAAAATACACTTTTATGCATGGAATTACTTGGGTAAAGAATGTGCACATGTAATATTTTGATACTGTTGCCAAATCAATCACCTATCAAAAACAGCTTCTTTAATTTACATGCCCATTGAAAATACAATAAACATTGTTTATTTCTCTAAATCCTCACTAGCGTTAGCTATCAATTGTTTTAATCTTTGTGAGCCAATGGAATTATTGCTACTTAATTTGCGTTTTCTGATATGAATGATGTAGAGCATCATTTTGTCTGTTAACTAGTCACTTTATTTCCTTTTATGTGAGATGCTTCATCCATATTCTTTACCAATTTACTTTCTGATTATTGTGTTTTGTTATTGATTTATAGGCACTCTTGTTATATATTAAATATTAATGTTTTTAATTGAATATGTTACAGCCATGTTCTATCTACATTTTCCTGTTGCCTAATCATTTGGGAAAGAAAAATAAATGAAGATTGGAGAAGTTGGAAAACATTTTGTTTACCATTATTAATTAAACCTGACTTATCTGGGTGCCTCATATAGGTCATGTAGATGCTGTGGGAAATGAAGTAGAAGTACAGCACACCCCTGCCCTCAGGTAACTCAGTCTTGATGTAGATGACAAACCATCCACATATTGCCTTTACTTTAGTCTTTATTAGGAATCAAGTATCTAACAACGGGTATCCTTAAAACACAGATAGTTGAATGTATTGAACATTAAGACAGAACAATTGGCAGAAAGGAGGTCAAAATAACTCTTTTTTTACCTTTAATAATGATACTGGAGAGGGAAGCAGATATTTGCAGATCATGGCCTTAAAACTGACCCTGAGGACTGTATACACAGACCTGCTCAGTCGTTGTTCGATTGGTCACACGGCAGACCGCAGTGGAAGAGAATGTGCGGTATGCTGGCTGGCACTGTTCCTAGGAGGGAGGGGGAACCTCTGAGTCACAATCCCTGAGTTTTTGCATCTTTACTAGTCAGATAAATTGCTATGACCATATACTATGGAGACAGAGTCAGTGATGGGATAGAGAGAGGCCAGGAACATTAATGATGACTTTTGACTTGGAAGGAAAAGAAGGGACAAGGAATAAATGCTGCTTACCTCTCTGTTTTAGAAAACTCCTGTAAGACCTTTTCTTCCTCCACCACTCTGTTGTCAAATGATTTGTTTGACAGTGTGTCTACTTTTTCTTACCACCTCTGATATTCTGTGTATCACATATTCTTTCTTCTTTCTACCCTTTGCAATGACCTTTGGGATAGATGTAGTAGAAGCTTTCTTCATGTTCAAAGTTCTCACATTTTCATCTATGGCTTCGTCTGATTATCCTCTTACTCCCTTCTTCAGCTGTCCAGGTGAAACATTTTCATACCCACAGGTATTTAGGATAGCTAACTAATAAGAACTTTGCATTGTTCATAATTTACCAATCTCCCTTTAAGTCAATATGCATTCTCCCTTTCACATTTCAATAGAAACTTTACGTTTATTCACCATTTATTTTATGTATTTTTGGTAATTCTTTCTTTGCCCTCTTTGTGTTCCCTCTCACTATGTAAAGTGTTGGTATTCTCCAGAGTACAAACTTCAGCTCTTTTCTCATCCTCTATTCTATGTAAATGCATGATTTAGCTGTCAATTATATAATAACAATACCAAAATTTATATATCTACTAACCTAAGTTATACACACACACACACACACACACACACACACACCTGTGTTTTCAATGCCTTGTGCATATTTATACCTGGCTATTACACCACTATTTCAAGCTCAGCATAACCAAATTCTATTTTTTCTTTCTATATTTGTCTCAGATAATATCATTAACATCTGTTCAATTAAAATTTTATCATCATCTGCAATGCAACTCTATCTTATAAACCATAGGTTTTATCACTATTTGATTAGAACTTTCACAGGTTCCATATTACCTTAAAGATAAAAAAACAAAATCACTGGAATTCTAAACATGTCTCTTTACTTTATAGACCTGTGATGGTTAATTTTATACGTCAGCTTGGCTGGCCACAGTGCCCAGATATTTGGTGAAGCATTATTCTAGATACATCTGTGAAGGCTTTGTGGGGTTTTTTTTTCAATGACATTAACATTTACATTGATTGACTTTGAGTAAAACATTATTATCCATGATGGAGGTGGGCATCATCCAATAATTTAAAGACCTCGATAGAACAAAGATGCTTCTCCAGAGCAGGAAGGAATTCTGCCAGCAGATGACCTTTAGACTTGAACTGCAGCATTGGCTCTCCCTCAGGTGTCCAGCCTGCCTAACTATTCTGCAAATTTTGGATTTACCAAGCCGCCACAGTTGCATAAGTCAGTTCCTTAAAATAAATCTCTATATATATATATGCACACAAATTCTGTTGGTTCTGTTTCCCTGGAAAACTCTGACTAATACAGGATATGATCCGCTATCTCTAAATGAAAACATTCACTTTTTTGAATATTAAAAAAAAATCAATCAGGTAAATAATCAAACAAATATCCAACAGGGAGAAAAACAATTCCAAAAAATAAAAAAAGCTAGCAACACAAACATGTGGTTAAATTGTATCAAAGCCCCCATCATTTGTGATACATGACACATTCTTTAATGCCTTTATGTTAGAATATAGGCTGATCTCTCATCATGGAATATTCTTCCACTTCTTTTGTCCGACTTTTCTCAGCTACTCTAGGTGGATTTAGACGTGACCTTCTCTGTGCTCCCATAACACGGTCCCTGTCCTTACTTGGGCAGTTCCCACACTGAATAATGATTATTTGTATCTGCCATCCTCCCTAGGACTCACAGCTCAAGCACCCAGTAGGTCCTCGATCAATCTTTCTGGAATGCAATACCTTCAATCTATAATAAACTTCTCCCCATTAAATTCTTCTTATATAATCAAAGCCTGTACTCCCCCACTGAGTCCCTGACACTCAAGTGCTGTCTACCTCAATTCCTTCTGCACTTGTAGCAATGTCTTCACTTCTAGCAGGAAACCCAGAGGACAAAGACGGCTGTCTCCTGTGGAACCAAGATCATGCAGCCCATGTACATCCCTCAAGGACTCGTGACCCACAAGAACAACTAGTGTTGAGCATGAGCAAGAGGCAACTTTGCAGAAGGCTGCTGCTTCCTGTTCCACGGAGTAGTAAGTGCAGAGGTCGTTACACTACAGCCATCCCCAGCTTCCTGTATACCTCAGAGAAGTGGCCAAGTCCTTTAATTATAGACTGAGGGATACTTGATGGCAAGGGTCTTCTCCCCTCATGACTCCCTTTTGTGTGGAAAAATAAGTGTTTGTTTCTGAGTAGCTGTCAGCAAATACTTGAGTTGATTGGCATGGTAGAGCACATCTCAGTTTGAGGGGCTGGCTTACTAAGTTAAAGGAAAAGCATGTGATAACTTTTTAGGGAAGCTAGGAAGGATTTTTCTTCCTTTCCAAAAGCTGTACTTTTATATAGCATTACAAGTTATTACCTCATCAGACATCATAGGATTTAGTATGAGATACATGAATTTAAATTTTGACTTTAGTCTTACTTGGTGATATTGGGCAATTATTGTCCCTCCTTACCTTTTCATTTCCTCATCTGTAAATGAGGTCTCCAAAATCCCTCCTCAGAGTCATGAAGCATATTTGAATTAAGCTACGTCAAAGTGCCAATCACCAGAAGTCCCTCAATAAAATGCTTGTTGAATCTGCGTCTTCATCACCCTCTTTATCATAGGCAATCACAGTCCCCACCCCTACCCACCCTTACCCCCACCCCCACCCCATTCTCCGGGCTATAAACCTTACCAAAACACTCAGATTATATTAACCTTGCAGTAATAAAGAAAAACAGCAAGCTAATTTGGGAAACCTTCAATAGCAAAAATGGCTATTAAAATTTGAAAGCGGCATAAAAACTATACGACCACAATAGCCTCTTTCTGTTTTCCTTGGCAACCAGAGGTGAACATCATATTTCTAGTTCTTGGTTTTCACTGTTTGCTTCCAGAACAAACAATATAAGTGCTGGTTATTAGAGCCTGTCAATAGATTTCATAAGTGAAGCAAATCTTGCTCAACTGACAGTTACACATTAATTTCACTTTCTTTAAACAGCTAACCAGCCTGATGTTCATGCAGCTGACAAGCCCACGGCATGTGCCCCCCTGGCCTCGTGCCCCATAGCATGAACATCACTGTGGAGTGCACGTTATTGTGCCTGCACTCAGCTCTGACTGCGGAAGATACTGCAGTTTGCTGACAGGTGTGTGGACAACAGAGGTCTGCAGAGCAGAATTCTGATTGTTGAGAAATACATAGCTGTGCTAGGAGATATTTACAGCAGGAATAGCCCCACACCTGAAGGGGCCCATGCAGTTCTATTTGTGACTTGTACTGCATTCATTCAGAACATTTGACCAAACACTATGTTAAGTGCTGGGGATGAAAAGAAAAATGCCACTCAACTTCTACCACAAGCTAAGAGTAAATATATATACATATATATATATATATATATATATATATATATATATATATATATTATATATAGAGGGTGACAATAAAATGTATACACATTTTAAGAAAGGAAAAAACTGTATTAAAATTGTAATACATGGAATGACACCAGCATTCATTTGATTAACGCCATCTTTGAGCAAATGTCATACTACACATTGTTACCGTAATTCAATTCAACTTTAAAAGGTAATTCATAGAGAACATCTTTTAAAATGTGTAAATTTTTTTGGCACCACCATATACAAATAAGAACCATGTGTTGTAATTATAGCTGTAAGAGGCAGTGAGGTCATAAAGGAGAGGGTGATTATTTTATGGGCAGAGTTTAGGGTATGGTAACCAGCCTAATATAAGAAATGCTTTCCCCCAAATGTCACATATGGGTTGGTATTTGTTTTCTTTTTAAGTGAGAAACAACATACATACAGTAATGTATGTATTTTCATTGTATAGCTCAATGAATTTTTATATAAGTGTATACCCTTATAATTACCACCCAGATCCAGATATTGGATGGGGAGTTTCCATCTCCAACCACTCCTCGTCAGTCCTCTTCCCCTCCAAGAGGTAACTACTATTTTATCACTATGGATTTACTTTGCCCGCTTTTGAATTTCATAAAAGTGGATCTTTATGAGATGTTCTTTTTCATAACTGTCTTTTCTCAGCTCAAAATTTGTCTGTGAGATCCACCCATTACAGCATGTACTGGTAGCGCTTTTCATTTCTCTGAAGATTGTCATTATAGATACTGGAATTTGAAGGATGCATACAAGTTGCTCCCAGGTGGACATTTGGGAGGAAGCACAGCATACGTTTAAGCATGGTGTGTTTGGAGGGTAGCTGTAGTTATAGTACAGGGACTGGGAGTTCATATAGAAGATTGAGCTGAAAAAATAATTGGAGCTACACTGGGAAGGATGTGGACTGCACAGCAAGATGTGTGAACTCCGTGTTTTTCAGGGATCATCCCCCAACCTCTTCAGGAATGTTTAAACAGGAGGTGTGGTATGACCAGATCTAAGTGTTGACAAGTGCATGGAAGCAGAGAATCTAGCATCAGGGAAGTAGAGGATAGACCGTAGTAACCTAGGGGGCATGATGTGGGGTCAAGGGAAGGAGACAATTGGAATAATCAAAGTGACATTAACATGTTTGGAGGTGGACAGCAAGGAGCGGGAGGAATCAAAGAAAACACTTGAAAAACTGAGTTGAATCATGTAAGGCAGAAGTAGTTGAAGAAAGAAGAAATAGCTCCCCAATTTGAGATGTGAGAGTGAATGAGAGCATGTGGGTCTTCTGTGACCCCTTCTGTTTTCCCCTCCCTCCACCCCAGCTGTATCTGACCTGACCCAGGCTTACATCACCAGCACAGCCCTTAAGGCAAGATGGATCAAAGCACCCCGTGGAATTATGCATATTTAATTTACATCTCGGCCTGAATTCCCATGCCCACTTTTCTGTCATTTTGCCATTTCAAAGAATAACATACCGAGCTTTTTATTCCCACCCTGTGGTGGTGCCCTTTTTGAGAGAATAACCCGAGTAGTGTTGCCAAGAGCAAGCGACATTTGCCATGTTTGAAAAGGCCTCAATTTGAACAATGATTATTGATTCTTTTTCACATTTCAGCTCGTTCCTTTGATGATGTCTTTGGCCCTGGTGAGAAACGCTCAGCTGCATTTACGTCTTCTTGACACAACAATACACCTGAAAAGAAGGCAGTATTTCTCCAGGTGGCACTCACCCTGGGCTTGACCACTGGAAAAGTCACTGTTCTCTGAATATTTCATCACAGAGAGGAGCTTCTTCAAGCCTTGGCAGGGTTGTTGGTGTATGTAGATCTGCTTATAAATGCACACAGGTCATGCAGGAGTGTGTGGAGGGAGGATGGAGAAGGGTCGGTGAATGCCATTAGAACGTGGACAGCAACTTTGGGGCTCTGTCATTGTTGGAGGGCTGCAATTTCCAGAGAGAAGTGGGATAGGAAAGGGAGGGTAGCAGAAGGTGGTAGTAGACCAGGAGAAAATTATAACTAGTCCACTGAAACTACTCACAAAATATTGACTCCCAAGTAATAAATATTGAAAAGAACTACAGGGTATGGAGGGTGTCCCTGTAATAGAAAGTACTGCTTTCTGGATTTTAGAATCAGAAAGCCACTAACCCATGTACGTATCTCAGGAATCTTGACATCACCTATGAGAGTTAGAAGTGAAATTTCACATTCAAAGGCAGTGATGGAGCAATATGGAGCTTAATAGGAGCAGTAAAAAGAAAGAATATGGCTTTAAGTCATGGTATATACTGTGTATGTTGGAACTATGTTATTTATTCTCTATTACATATGCCTCTTGATATTACATTGCCTTCATGGCATTGGCAAAAAGAATGGAAAGAACATTGCACGCCAAAGAATTTCTAGGCCTAGGAAAGAACTTTTATGCAATAATTTAATTTCTCCATGGAAAAGTAGGGCTAAAATCCCATATACAGTAAGTCCTCACTTACTATCATTGATAGGTCTCTGGAAATGATGATGTTAAGTAAACGAAGTATAATGAAACCAATTGTACTGTAGATTAATTGATGTAAACAAGAGTTGTGTTCTTACAGCATTTTTTTGTTTGACAAAAACCTCACCAAACTTCTAAAAAAAGACCCAAACACTTTAATATTAAACACTGAAATAAACATGAGCTAGAAAACATTTAAGAAAGGTTATTAATAGCAAGCAAGATCATGATTTTTCTAACTGCTGATTCAAGTTCATGGTTGAGGGTGGCAGAAGCCTTTTCAAGCAGCTCAGGGTACCCAGAGGGACCTGATCCTGAACAGGACACCCTTCCATCACAGGGGTCACTCACACACACCCACACTCACTCAGGCTGGGGCAATGTACACATGCCAAGTCACCTAGGGTGCACATCTTTGGCATGTGTGAGTAAATCAGAGCCCCCTAAGAAAGCCCACACAGACATGGGAAGAACATGAAGGCTCCACACAGACAGTGGCCCTGACCAGGAATCGATTTTTTTTCTCATCAAAGTTATAACAAAATAACATTGAATGAAATAACATTATTTGAGAACCTGCTGTATATCAGAATATATAAATATAGAGAGAGTAAATATGTAATATATATAAAACTACATAGAATTGAATACTTACCATTTGGAAAGTAAAGTCTTAAATTGTGAATAAAGCACTTAGCATAATGTATAGAACAAAATAATTATTACCTCTTCCTTTCCTTTATACCAACTCTGCAGTGGGTTGGATGCTTTTGTTTTAGATCTGAAGATTCAAACCTATGTTTTTAATGACTTTACCATTCTGCCGGCACTGGATTTTCAAGTAGAGAGTCTATGAAACCAATTTGGCATCAGATGGTTGAAATGTATCCAAAAGGATGGACAACCCTTTAACACTCCATCTTTTGTCTTCTCTGGCTATGCACATTCCTTATGCCACTGTCATCATAAACACTGCATCTCCCTCACAGAGGTTTATTCACCCAATTTGTAACTTACAATGGTGTGTGCTGTCTCCATATGGCTGAGGTACTGGCCAAGGCTCTGTGGTACCTGTAATGTAGGTATCTTCTGTAAGACAATATGACATGTTTTTCCCCTTTAAAATGCTGTATGTTTCCATTTCTTAACATTAGAACAAAATACTTACATTTATATTTTTACATCAGCCTTTATACTACCTTTTCATGGATGTTTATGTGTTAAAATTTACAGCTTAATACAGTAGCTTTCAAGTGTTAGTGTACATTATAAGCACCTGGGAAATTGGTTTATAGCACAATTGAGCAAGCTCAGCTCCAAACCTACTCAACAGACTGATAATGTAAATGATAATAATAATAACAGTAATAATTATTGTTATTATTATTATTATCATTATTATTCTGTTGACCACCATTGGCTTAATCAACTTGAACTCTTCTTTAAAATTTACCCTAACTTTAGGCTTGGAACCAAACACATCCTATGACCGAACGGGGATCTGGTTTTCCTAATTCTTGCCACTTCTGAGAGTTGTTAAGGCTTTTGTCTGCCTGCAGCATGATCAGTCAGTTCATTTGCTTCACACGTTTTGGATTATTAGAAGTATGGCTTCCTGGCCTGCCTCTCAGTGAAAGGGTTGACTACTGCACATATCATGCTTTCTGTGCACTAGGAAAGAAAGAATGGGCTTATGCGTGATGACTCTATATGTCTCTAATTTTCCTTATAGGGCCATGAAGTCAAGAAACTGATACTTTAGACAAACAACCAGAAAGCACAAATGTCCAAAACCAGGAAGTGTCTCAAGTGGGTAATTGGTAGTGTTTCAGAAATAGTTATCAGAATTCCAAAATGTGTCAAAGTAAAAAACACCAGAGAAATCATTTCAGCAAGTAGAACACATGTGCCTGTGATGAATTCTGTTGTGTATGAGACACTGGGATGCCACTTCACAGGGTTTGGATTCTCATTCACCCTGTGCAGATGTCTTCACTTCTTGGATGACTTCAGGATTTTAAGAACCTTCTGAAAATGTATGAATTTCTTTCCTTTCAAAAGAATATATTAGTTGGAGCCATGTTAAATGCTGTAATGCTCACAAAATTCCAGGGCCTTAAGACAATAGAAATATATTTCTTACCCGTAAAACAGTACAAGGTGGATGTTCCTGGTCAGCAAGTGGCTTTTCTCCAGACAGTGATTATGGAACCGAGACTTCTTCCAACTTGGTTTCACCATCCCTTTGGGCCCCAGTTTCCTTTGGAAACAGCTGGCAGATGAGGAAACAGAGAATGAAAACAGCATATCCACTTCTTAAAAGTTTCTGCCCAAAAGTAACAAGCAGCACTTTCACTCATTTATCTTTGGTAAGGTCTGAATTCAAGGGGCCATGGAGTTGGCAACTATCATCTTTGGGTGGGCATCTACTTTCCAGCATCAACTTTATGGTAAAGCTGAGTTTTTAATTCCTTATTAGGTGGTTTTAAAACTTGAGACTAGTCTCAAGTTTTCATATGCATATTGTGTGTTTGTACTCACTAATGGTAGAAAGATGGCCAAGATGGTCTTTTCCCCATGTCTGTGTGGACGCTGCCTTGTGTCAGTAGCCATTTAGCCATGGTCTTCTATTGGCTTTACTTTCATTGGCTTCATTTATAACAATAGTTGACTCCATTATCTTGTAATTTTTAACTTGCTTTTTTCCTACAAAATGTTCCAAATATTGTATTATAAAAAGACCTGGGCTCCTTCTGGGACAACATAATTTTCAACAATGTGTAATCAGAAATTAAACATATTAAACGGATTTTTTTAAATGATTTTCTTTTGCAAACATAAAGGACAAACTGCATCTGAAATAGATATGTTGGAGAGGCTGAGTTCTAAGCAGCTAGATATTCAAATCTCCTACCAGAATATGTCCTACAGGACATAACTATATGTCCTACCAGAGTGTGGCATAGCTCTAGATGTTTTATGCCTAGCTGTGAAGTCAAGTCAATGTATATGCCCAGACCAGACATTACCAGAAACATCTCTTTCCTAAGGCGGGCTAGTGACTAGAAGTTGCTAAGGCGATGACTGCAAGATTCTTCTGAGGCCCTCCCAGTAGGAGAGACACCACCCACTGTTTTAAAAAATGTACTTCGGGATCAGAGTTTGGCTCTATTTGGAAAGACAGCAGCCCTACCAGAAGAAGCTGTGTGATGCTGCAACTTGAATGATACCTTGCCTCTCAAAGATTCACAGATAACCTTCCCATATGCTTTTTCTTTCTTTTTTTTTTTTTTGCTGAGACATCCTGCCACCTGTTGGCAGCTCAGCAGCAGCTCAGCTTGGGCTGGGAATTGAACCGCTGTTGCTCAGAGCTCACACTCTTAAGCAAGCTCTTAACCAACTGAGCCACTCATCCAGCCCCCCTATATTCTTAATATAGGTGTATTTAGTTATATTCTTAATCAGTTTTGAGAAATAATTTCTCTACCATTGATGTTGACTTTGCAATAATATCCATTTTCTGAGTTTTAATGATACCTGCAAGGCATACAACACGGACACATACAGATTTCTATTCCACTTCACTGTAAACAGTCATCATCATTGATCAGCGGCATATTTTTATTGAGCACTTACTATGTGCCCAGCACTATAATACGTGTTTGTGAACACAACAAAATCTAATTTATACCTTACAATAGCCTATGTGAGAGTAATATATTGTCTCCATATTGCCTCCAAAACACCGAGTCTTAGAGATGTTTATTGGGTCTTCAGAAAAGTCATGACATATTTTGTCTATGTTTTTCAAAAGTCATTTATTTATATAAAGAACAAAGATCGATCAATGATATATTGCCCATTTTGTTTGATAACCTTTTGCCATCTTTCAGTGAGCTTCATAATGCCTCATTCATAAAAGGACCTGTCTTTACTTGCGAAAAACTAAACAAGGTGATGATTTACAGCCTCATCTGAATTGAAAGCTATACCATGGAAGGAGTTTTGAAGAGAGCGAAACAAGTGGAAGTCTGATGGTACAAGGTCAGGCAAGTATGGTGGGCATGGCAACACATCCCATCCAAGTTCCAATCATTTTTGACGGGTGATCAAACTTCAAACTTGTGTGTGGTCTTGTGTTGTCGTGATGGAACACAACTCCTTTACAATTAACAAGCTCTGGACATTTCTGGATGATGGATTAGTTCAAAATGTCCAATTGCTGACAATACCATTCAAATTGATTGTTTGGTTCTTTGGTAGGAGCTCAAAAAACATGACACCTTTAAAATCCCACCACACTGAGAACATAACCTTCCTCTGATGAATGTCTGCTGTCGATGTTGGTTGAGGCGAATCATCACGTTGGGACCAAGACCGTTTGCACACCACATTGTTGTAAACAATCCAATCACCAGTTATCGGTCGCTTTAAAAAAGGATTGTTTTCCTCATGTTTAATGAGCACATTGCAGATGTTTTTACGTGCCATCAAATAAACTTCTTTGAGTTCATGAGGAACCCAAATATTGAGCTTGCTCTCATATCCCTGCTTCTTCAGGTGGTCATGAATGCTTGAATGATGGATGTTCAATGTTTCTGCAGTCTCTCTTGTTGTGTAACGTGGGTTTTACTCGATCAATGCCTTTATTTTGTCATCATCAACCTCGGTGGGCCTCTCTTACGGAGGAGGGTCATTGAGATCACCAGCACGGAATTTTGTGAACCATCGTTAGCACTGACGTTCTTGTAGAGCATTGTCACCATAAACTTTATGCCACTTTTCACAAGCTTGACCCGCGTTCTTCCCTTTATGGAATTAAAATAGTAAAATATGGCAAAAATGCACAGTTTGGTCTTTCATCTTCAACTTGTTGTAAAATCTCAAAAACTCAACCAAATTGCTCGATTTTTTTTAGAATGAAGCTAGCACTGTCAGCTGTCAAATGACATAGCAATAACATAGATGCGAATAACTCTAGTACTTCCAAAAATGAACTAGTGCCATCTGTCTCAAACATGCGTCATGACTTTTCCAAAGACCCAGTAGTTTCTTGTCCAATCACAGAACAATTAAATAGCAAATGTGTGTTTCTATCTCAAGTCTGTTGAGCTCCAATGCCTGAGCACCAGCCTCCAGGTGCAGCATATTTGGCTTCTCATACACGCTCCCTCACTTTTACACCCAATTCACAAATATTTATTGAACAGGTACTGGGCTAAATACTGAGACTGTAGCAGTAAACCAAGAAGACATGGTCTCTCTCAGTATGAAAAACGCATGGTAATAGGGACAACAGCAATTAAGTTCAAATTCCCTAAATAACTGTTTTAGTGCGTTTGTGATAAGGGTTATGATGAAAAAGTTCAGTGTGCTGTAGAGAGGTGTCCAGAGGAGGAGGCACTGGGACCTAGACTTAGCTAGACATTAGCCTCCAAGGAAGGGAAAGAGCATGCTACACAGAGGAAGCCCTGTGCAGGCTCAGGGAGAGGAACTGGCTGGTAGAGATCTAGAAATGGGGAAGTCCAATGTCAGTGGGCCTTGGACAACTGGGCAGAGTGGTGGTGAGGAGGCTGATGAGGCAGGCAAGGCTGCGCTCATGAAGGGCCCAGAATCCATACAGATGGTGGAGAAAAGTGCGGACCAGTTCCCTGACTCTGCGTGTTGACATAATCATTGACAGCGCATTAAATTTTTGTGACAGGGCATTTTACAAAGGACTAGCAGTTTTATCCTTTCATATAGAAGTTTAGGGAGAATAAAGCGCTCAAAATGTCATCAATAATCAGAAAACCAATTAAGTAAGACTTTCCAGAATAGTGAGTTAAAAAATGTAATTTGTAGATTATTAAATATACTGGCTACATGAGCGATGCCATTTTGGATGATCAAATTGCAAATAATTAAAATATAATGAAATACTTGAAATATTAAAACTATAGTAACATATTGGGTTGTCGAAAGTCATGACGTGTTTTTTCTACGTCTTTCATTGCAAAAATGTGTCATGACTTTTCCAACAACCCAATAATTTAATTTTCTCTGAGGCTTTCAGTTTACTATAGCGTCTTACTAGGTAGTAGTATGTAGAGTCTCTTGTTCAGCTCCTTCCAACTTTCCACCAAAAACACAACTGACGATATGAGAAAACAAAACATATCAAACAAATAACAATTAAAAACACTAATTCCTGTAAATCCTGAAATCTAGAAACCCTCCAGAAAATAAATGTCCATTAAACACCTAATAGGCACCTAATAGGTACTGTGTTAAGTACTTATATGTTAAGTGTTTCATATGCTTTATAATCCTTCCAACAACCCTGTCAACTAGGACTTCTAATTTTTCCATTTTAAAGGGTAAAACTAAATGTTAGTAATTTAAGTAAATTGTGCAAGGTTACACAGTTGGGAAGGGGTGGAGCGAGACTCCGGAACCTGTGCCTTCAACCATAGCAACTCATACCTCATGGCTTCTCCCCCTGACAGATCTAAGGTGTCGGCAAAAATTCTCTAAACAGAGGTAACAAGGGTTTTTCGTTTGTTTGTTTGTTTGTTTGTTTTGTCCAGCTTGCCAATCTCACCTATTCCTAGTGGGTACTATTGTCACTGATCCTGAAATAAGTGCCAACTTATTCTTGGGAGGGTCAGAGTTGTGCGTGTGCAAGCACAGACCATTGCCAACCTGCCTTTCCCTTTCCTTTCCTCCATCCCACCATTTCTAGGAAGAGCTGCCCCCGCCCCCTTTTCAGGGTTGCAGCCCAAATGTGGCCTGTAATGTTCTCAGCTGAGGCTCAAGCATGTCCCCACAGGTGTACTGGTTTCATATAGAGTTTTCTCCTGTGCTGAGCCAAGATGCTGGATAAACCCCACTTGTCCTTGTAGTTCTTGGTCACTTTTCTGCAGTGGAGAGGAACAGTGGGTGGGCCTTGGTCCTGATCATCTCATACAATAGGTGAGGCAAACTGAAGGATGCAGGAATGTTCCAAATGTTGAGAGAAAACTTAGCGTGCTCCTGCAGGCAGAGAGTGAGATGGCTCCTGACAGGTCTTGCCAAGGTTACTAGCGACTGCCTCATCACTAAATCCAGGGACTCCTGTCAACCCTACGATATCGAACGCTCTGCAACCTTTGTCACTGTTACCACTTTCCACCTTTCTTTGCAATGATCCTCGCATGATCCTTCCTTTGCCTTTCATGGCATTCGATTTCCAGGCTTCTCTCTGGGGTGGGCTTCTACTTGTTTGTATATCTGGTACCCTTTTTGCCTGAGGGTAGTCCCTCCTTCTTCCAAGCCCCCACTGTCACAGTGGGAGCAGTGTGGCTTTAGCCCAAGTGGGCTGGTCCGGTGGCAATGGAAGCCTGACCCAGGTAGAGCCAATCATCATCGTCTTTTGTTTTGGAGAGAACACAGGGAAGCAGTTTGAAGGTGGTTCTGATAAAGAGTCAGCCTCTCATTGGATATCTGAATTCTCAGATACAAACTGCAGGAACTGGTGGCAAGTTTCTTGCCATGTGCACTAGCGACTGGGTTGTCAGTAAGACAGGGCAGGATGGAGCAGACACATAGAGAGGAGACAGGAGAGGCAGAGAGAATAACTGCTGGCCTGGCCCTCACTGTGAACCTCTCTGGCCCTTGGTTTCCTATTTCCAGAGACAGCAAGGGAAGAGTATAGGGTTTGGAGTCAACGGCAGCATGGGCATTGGGAGAAGGTTAGTGTCATTGCAACCATATCACCTAAGGATTTGGAGAGGAGATCCTTGAAGGTAAGTGGAGATACTCTTGGCAGAAAAAGTGGAATAAACCCTATACAAAAAAAACCATGAGATGTGACCCACATAGGGGTCTCACTCAGACATTTTTTTACTTACATAGGGATTCCAAAATATTGGTATAGATGAATAGGTTGGGGCTCATACACGTTATGAAAATTATATATGGTCACATAGATAATCAGAGGTGGGACAGATGTAAAACAGAAACTGCTTCCTACATGCGCCATGCTGTTGGAAAAAGGAATTTTCCAATACTTTTTTCTTTGTCTTTGTTTTCTTTTCTACCTCATCCTTCTTTGTTCTCTTCTTCCTCCTCTTCCTCCTTCTACTCCTCCTTCTTGACAGAATAATTTTTTTTAATGAACTCTTATCCAGAGATTTAACATATAAGCAGATCTTCTCTGGTAGAAATGGGAGTTGAAGCCAAAGACTCACTCTCTTCTCTGGCAAGTTCTTGGCCTTGATTAGTAAAAAAGACCAGGTGGGCTGATTTCTAATCAATTAATCAATTTCTAATCAATCAACATTATCTCTCTTGTACTCTGATTACCAAAATAATACATCACATAAAATTCAAATGTATAAATATCCAACACAGAATATAACCAAACATCTAGTCTTTACCAAATTGAGAGGAAAGAAATGAGGTAGCATTACATTTTCAATTTGCATCTTCTTTATTATTGGGATGAGAGAAAATACCTTAACATATTTCTGACATTTATATATTTTGTCTTTAAATTGTCCATTTTGTCATTTATCTATTTTTCTGTTGGTTTGTTTGCCTTTTATATCCTTCGTACAAAGAAGCATATTATAGATAGTAGAGATGAATACTTTATATATTCTATATGTTGCAAATCATTTACCTTAAGCTATGGTATCTTTTAACCTTGTTTATAGAATATTTTGAAGCTAATTGAATAAACAGGGAGAGATCACTGTGAAGGGATAGAAATATCACTATTTTTATGTCAGAGGAAGATCTGGATTTTAATTCTGACTCCTTCACTCACTGTGTGAACTTTTGGAAGTTGTCTAAATCTCTCTGAGCTGTTATTTCTCTTAAATAAAGAAGATGGATATTATCTGACTAATATTATTTTGAGAGGATTAAATGAGCTAATACAACTGAAAGCACTGTACGGTTATCAAAGCACCATTCAAATTTAAGTGGCCCATTTTGATTACAAGCTTTTCAATAGGCCATGGTTCATTTCTCAGCCTGAAATAGACATAACCATTGTCTTTAAAACAAGTGAAATGTTCCAACTTTAAAATATGGATGACCTTAATCACTAAACCTCAGGTCATTGTTTTGCAACCTTGTCTTTTTCCATAACTTGATAGCATTGATACAGACTGAGTGGCCCGCTTAGCTTTTCCCTTTTGTGGAATGACAGTAAGAACTGCCTTTTGTGTGAACTGACCTGTTCATTTAATGAACTCCATTCTTCAGTCTAAAGTGTGCTTTGTACCAGTATATTTGTCTGTTTGTTATCAAGTTTATGCCTTTTATTTTCCTCACTCTGTATTTCAAAGGACTATATTTTCCAGGCTTCCTTGCCCACTGGCTTTCTTTACCAAATCGTCTGTGATTAAAAAAAGAAAAAAAAACTTTATTAAAAATATATACAAGCATATTCGTCAATCATTACTTTGTAGCCTCTGGTTGTTTCTCTTCTTCTTTTTTTAATTAATTAGTAGAGCGCTTACCCTACATAAGAATATGAAAATTTTTTTATGTTTTCAGTATATTTTATAGCATTAAAATGGAAAGTTATTTTATCTACATAGAACCTGTTTCTGTATATTGTATGAGGTATTTATATTTGGCTCTAAAATGAATAGCGAATTGTCCCAATGCCATTTATTAAATCTATTTCTGTCTTATTGATTTGGAAAGCCACCTTCTGCATATATTAAATTGCCATATACACATAGGCTGTCTTGTTCTGTTTCAATGACCTATTAATCTATTTCTATACGTTTTTGTACCTTTAATGTTAAAAACAAATTTAGATTTTATTTTTATTTTTGAGGCTCTGAAGCACTTTAAATGAAACAAAAAGACTTGTTCCATCAAGTTCAATCATCAAAACTTTGGCATAAAACCAGTTGGGCCTATTGCTCTTTGGGACAGATGTTTGACTGCCTTTGCAGGCTCTTAGATGGACTAAAAATATATTGAAGTTATACATGACCTCCCAAGTCAAGTTTGCTACTTAAATTTTTTGTATAATTGTTTTATCTAGATTTACAAGTCTATTTACACACAATTACTTTTTTTAAAATTAAAGCTTATCGGGATGACAATTGTTAGTAAAGTTATATACAATTACTTTTAAGATACTTTTCTAATATCATTTGTTTGATTTGTATTGTGTGTATCTGTGTGCATATGCATGTGTGTGTTTCCTTGACTAACTTGCCAGAATTTTATATATATATTTGCTGGGGTTTTTTAAGAAAAAAACTTTTAAAGCTTATTTATAAAATCTAGTTTTACTATTAAATTCTGATATTATAATTTGTTATAATTAGTATGTTCTTTCTTTTATTTCAAGTTTATGTTATTCCCTATCTCACTTTTTGAGTAAAATGCCTCCTTCCAGGTTCTACTTTTAAAAGAAATAACAAAGGGAGCCAAACAAGGATATGTATTGGCTTTCTTTAGAGGTGTCTGATGATGACTAGATTGTGAGATGCTGGAGATGTATAAGAAAGAAAGAGTACACGGTGCAGGAATAGCCACCCTACTCCTGGTGGCTCAGTTCAAAGCTTCTCATGCTCTGGTTACAAGTTCAAGAAATGCTAAATTCTCAGCAACATTGCTGTGTAGATTAGACATCCTTGAGGGAAGGTGTGAATAAGGAGGGGATTGGGAGAGAAAGAATGTGTCCTTAACACCCGCAATTGTATTAGACATGTTTTTCCTATGATTGTCAAAGAAATAATTTCATCCCGAATGATGTATGTATTGTACTCTCTAATTTTAATCTAATGTAATTTTAAAAACTGTGGTCACTCTGGTTTATGCAAATACCTCTAGAAGAGCATATAAAATGTTATTTTTCTATACATAGTTCCTCCTCACTAGATATTAAGGATTATCACCAGACTGGGTGTGTCTTTTTAGCTATGTATTTACGTATAAATATATAGATAACAATACTTTTTAGGGGGAGATTTATTTATATAGATGAGATTATGTCATATGAATTGTTATTTAAAATACCTCTTTTTAATTTAACAATGTGTATTAAGATTTTTCTAATTAGTAGATAGAGGCCCATATACATTTTAATAATTATCATACTCCATTATATAGGTATAAAATAAGTGAATTACTTTCCTACTGACAATATTTGTATTGATTTCTAATCAAGGCTGTAAATATTGCCTTTACACTCTGATAGGTAATGGACAAATTCTTTCTAAAAGTGGTCACCAACTGGCATATCCTCCAATAATATATGAGAGTACCCATTATTTTAAACCCTCACTAACACTTTGTATCATCCTACATTTTTCTTAGATTTCTACCCTGATAACTAAAACAAAAATGACATATAATTTGTGTTTAGAAATGCATTTTCTTGTCTATTTGTCAGGATGGCAAATGTTTCTGTCTTTCAACTTTTTATATTGTGTGGTTTGTATATTTTTTCAGATTTTATGAGTACTTTGTTTTGGACATCAACCTGTCATTGTATATAAACATTGCCAAAAATATGTGTGCAGTTTAATTTTTAACTTTATGACTATTTTTGTCATATAGAATGTTCAGTGTTAATGTAATCAATTGTGTTGGGTTTTTTGTTTTAATTTTGCATGTTTTGTGTCTTGTTCAACAATTCCTTCTCACTGTTTATGCCTGTGTCTTCTATTAAAATTTTAAATTTTTTTATGTGAAGTTACTTTAGTCACATGTAATTTATTAGAAGATGGCATTATGTAGGAATGTATCTTTTGGTTAATTACAATATTTTAAAAATGTTTACCTTTGCATATGCATATTACCTTCACAAATATATGTGAGATTATTTTCATTCTCTTTCACTGTTTTGGTTTTATAGTTGATGATAATTTGTGTTTCTGTTCTACTACTGCAATATTAATACTCTACTTTAGTTACTACATAACTTTATAACTCCTAATATCTGGTGGAATATGTGTGCCCTTACCCATTTCAGATATGGGCAGAGGGAAGAATGAAAGTTTTTCTAAGAAACTTTCTCCACATCCAAGGAAATAGTTTTCATAAAGCTTGCCCAGATAGATTCATTGGTTCTGTGGACAAATGACTTAATTTTTCACAATGAGTGTTTAGTATGAATATGCCATGTCTTCTCCAACTCTGTGTATATGAGAGAGCAGAAAGCATATTATTTTTATTTAAATCACTGACCCATGGAGAGCTACAAACCAACCTAATAGAGAAGAATGAAGTTATCTGGAAATATTCACCGTTGAGTCAGATTCAATGACTGGGTAGGAATTTCATTTATCTCCTTGTATAGGGGGAAGGATAAAATGAATCTTTCCTAATGCATCAGATAAAATTCTATGCATTCATCACTACCCCTTTCTTACTTTTCCTGGATTCATAGCTAAACTGAATTTCCCATTGTGCTTTGCAGTTTTCTAGCCAAAAGAGTATGATCAGAAATAATAGATGAGACGGGATAATCAACGTTCTCATTTTAAATTTTATGTTAACAAGAAATAAACTTTTATCAGGTTTGAGCCAGCAAACATTTTAGGGTTCATTAGAGTAGCTAGCACTACCTTAACTAATACACAGGTATGATTTTCTTTTTATTTTTCCTGATTAGGATATGTTTTATTCCCAGGATTTAAAGGGCAAGGTATTTAATTAATTCTCGAATTAAAGCTTTATATATTGTATTTCCTTCATTCTCTCTGTTCTTTTCTTCTGGACCCCAGTTTCATGTAGGTTGGTCCTTATCAGTCTACACACCATTGTTCCAGACTTGTTTTTCATATGTTCAAATTCTGTGCTGCCTCCTGGTTAATTTCTTGATATCAATCTTTTATTTCACTACTCTCTATCCAGTTATGTCTATTCTGCTTTTAACCTACTCATTGAGTTTTAGTTCAAATGAATATAATTTTCAATTTCCAAAAGTTTTTGAGTTCGTTTATTTTTCAGATAGATTCTTCATAAACAGCATTTTTTATGTGTATTTAAAATTCTCTTTTATCTCTTTAAACATGTAAAGTAAAGTTTTCATGTCCTATATCTAATAACTCATCTGTATAAGCTCCTTGGAAATTTACTTCTCTTGATTATTGTTTCAGCTTACTTTACCTCATGGTGGCTTCTTTCTGTATGTAAGCTCATTTCACCAGACATTTATTTATGACAAAGCTGAGAAGAATGGCTTCATTTTTCCTTCTGAAAAGGGTGTCAAGGCCCTGGAATCACTTGAAGTTCATATCCAAAATTTGTACTCTTTGGAACATTCAAATAATTTAACCCTTTTAGCTGTGTATGAGCAATACTGCATTTATGATTTGGGGAAGGGATTGTTTTATTTACCCTGCACCCTGATTAAGGCAATCAGTATTTCTTATTATCTGTCTTTGAAAACAGGTAACTTTCTCTGAAGGTGTGACCCTTCTGAGAGATTTATATGGTGGAGTAAGTCTAACTCCCACCTATATTCACCTAAGACATTTTCTCCTAAAGACCCTGAGGTTGTTAAGAGTTAAACCTGAGTTTATTATAACTGGAAAATGACCTTAGGACAGCCAGGTCTTCAGTTTTAGCTTATGATACTGACTAGTAGTTTCTTCTTAGATGTTACACTATGAATATTTCTGTAACATTCTTGAGAATTCAGCTAGACAAATAGAGGAATCTTTATTGTGTTTTACCTGATATTTCCACGTGGTTTTAATGAGAGTGTTTTCATAAAATATAGTCAACAACATTTCTAGATGCAGAATATATTTTCTCCTTAAGTTTTACTTTATTAAGTTGCAGTGGATTATTTTTCCTTGACCTGAGTTTTGTTAGCTTAATCCTTTTGCTCTTGTTCTCATGTATTCCACACATCTGTTTTACTAGTTGTTAATTAACTTTCAAGGAAATGTATTTAAACACAGAGCTTCCTATCAATGTTAAAACTGGCTTGGTAACCACAGCCTATTAGTAGGCTCCCATAGAACATGGTGAAAATTCTAGTATGATTTGAATACTTCTTTTCTTCCTGGACCCTTATTTTGGGGGAAGAGAACACTTATTTAACAGCTGAATTAAGTTCCATGGCTTCACTATCTGTAACCACTGAAGGTCAATTACTTTATTCTCCCCCTGTTAAGATGAGTTTCTCAGTTTGTGGGCATATGTTAATAAACACATTTTGTGAAAAATACACCTACACACACAGGGAAGAGTGCTGAGGCCAGTTGTGTCCAGTAGACAGGAAGATGCAAGCAGATGGGCTTTGCCTTAGAGGTGCAAATGGAGCCTAATGTAAGTGTCCCTGCCCCCACCCGAGAGCCCCAATTCACCCTAGTATAGGTCCCTTGGCTGAATTCCCACAGTCTGTAAAAAGAGATCCTGTAAGCTTTGTTCAGTAGGAAAATGTAACTGAGAGCAGGGGTTTGAAGCAACTATTTTGAAATATTTTAATGAATTACACAGTAAAGAAGACCACACTCTGTTCCATTTCCTTGTTCTTGTTCTCCATGATCTTGTTTTTGAGGAATTTTTTTGAGCAAACTTAATTTTTCACAGGTTCCCTCTTCTGATTTTTGAGGTCTCAAGATTCCTCAGCTAGAATAGGCTTGGGAATCAATATTGTTCCATTAGCTTAATATCTTCCAGAAATACTCTATATTCCTTTCCATTTGAAGACATGTTAATGTTAAAACATTACCTTTTTTCCCTATATCAGAGTAACTTTGTCATTTTTATGAGATTTTGAGAGGAAAAAATATATTTGGTGAGTCATATAAATTAAAACTCAGATTCTTTTTTCTTTTCAGTTTTCAATTCAGAGACTTCACAATCACCAGTCTGGGTAGACACTTTAATAAAGATTTTCAGTGTGACGCTTCAATCCTCAGCTCAGTTGAATTTCTTTATGTATTTTTTGCTTATTCATCTAGTTTATAGACCTTTCCTTGAATGTGTGTGTATCTGTACACAAATACATTTTCTTCATAGATTCTATCCTTGAACATGTTTATCTCCGATACTTTTTCTGCTGAGCTCCATTTGATATTTCACAAACAAGATTTTTAATCTGGTCTTTGTTTTATACAGTTTCTTACCTGAGATTCCTGACTTTCATGTACTTTGCACTTTTTGACAATTTAAATTTTTTTTCTGAAAATGATATTTTCTGATTGTTCATTATTTTTCCACACATTTATTTTAAACTCAGATCTTGATAAGTACATGAAGTATTTCCTGAAGGTTTTTTCTTGCTAGAATAATTTGTTTTAGAAAGAAACATCTTATTTCATCTTATTCTTAAATTTCTTTAAAATCACATATATTTTTTTCTGTTTGCTCTTATTTTTTTATTTTTTATTTTTTTAAAGAGGGATCTAGTTTCGTGTTTGTTTAATATTGGGAATCAAGATGGGCATGGTTAGAGACCAAGATGAGCACTGTTCAGGGTGTTCAGATTTTTAGGGCTGAATGACTGAAAAGAACATGTTTGATTGGCTGACTCTTGTGCAAGGATGTACAGTGGTTTGAGTACATAAGAGCATGATGAAGAGGTAAGTATACCTTCCTGCTCTGCTGAAGGCTTTCTTTGTTTTGTTTTTTTCTCTCTTTTCTTCCTTTGTGTGTGTGTGTGTGTGTGTGTGTGTGTGTGTGTGTGTTAACTTAAAGGTATGTGGACTAGTATACCTGTTTTGTAAAGAGATAGGTCCTCCCTCATTAGGAGCCTGTTGGAGCCAGATCCCCTCCTTTCTTTAGTGCAGCATCGTAAAGAGCTCCTCACCACTGCCCTTGGTTGGGCTGCATTTGAACTGTGTCAATTATGTAATGGCCAAAGATTGCCTTCAGGCTCTGCTTTTTGAAACATGTAATTGATTTTGGGAATCTGTTGGAGGCCCTCCACCCTAGTTAACAGTCTTTAAATGCTTGTTTTGCCTTTGGGTTCCATGTTTCTTTAATGTCAGGTGGTGATACATGTTTCTCCCAATTTTGTATCTCATTATTTATTTTAGTGGGGTTGTTAGAGGGGCTAGTTAAATGTGCAGTTTAAAATTGACATTGGAATTGGAAGCCCTGCTGATTTTATATTCAGCCCTTTTTGTTATGCTCTATTTTTTTTTAAGATTTTTATTGGGGAATTGGGGGGATGGGAACAGTGCTGGGGAATTAGGGGAAGGGGAACAGACAAGTTGCTGTCATTTTGTTCTTCAATCTAGTTGTGGAGGACATTGCTTCACTGGCCCAAGTTGGCACCATCATTGTGCTCTTCCCGGGCGAGGCAGATCAGTCGCCGGCTTCTGGACGGCCGCTCACTGCGGCTGCTGGCCGCTCACGCTGGCTGCTGGCTACACACGGTAGCCCATGGCAACCCACTGCCACAGGGGCTGCAGCCTACGCCGTCGCCGGCGACTCACGGCAGCCCAGCTCCAGGTTGAGCTGTTGTTCAGCATCTTAGCTGTAGAGGGCAGTGTCACTGGCCCTCATATGTGGGATCCGAACCGGGGCCCTCTGGCGTCCCAAGCCAGTTCTTAACCATCGTGCCACTCGGCTGGCCCAGTTATCCTCTATTTTTATTCTCTATCATGGATTTCAGTTCCGTTTTTTAGTTGGTTAGATGTCTTGTAAGTCCTTCTCTGATCATCTACCTTCCTGTAAATCTCATCCTCTTCATTCCTCATCTCATTCTGTTGAATTTTCATCTCTGCCTTTCATTTGCTTAAGATTTTATACTTTTGTTTCACTGAGGATATTTCTTATATTTTATTGAAGGTGCCAAACTGTTTTTGATACTTTGTTCTCAACCCACTGTTGACAGTTTCCTTATCATTCTCAGAACTGTGCTAGTCCTTTGAATCTCTGCACTCTGATCTTGTTTCACTCTGTGGTATTTTACTATGGGGCCCTTGTCTGTGTTTGTTTCTCTCTTTTATTTACTATTAGAGTCAAGATATAATTTATCATTCACAACGAGACAAATTGAATGCGAGAGAGGGTGACTAAATGATAAAATTGCATCATTTAAACAGATCTATGTATTAATAGACAAATTGATTTTATTACATTAGATACCTATAAAATAGTTCTGATGAAAAAAATCCTAAATATAATATTAGTGAATCAAATTCAATGATATATTACAGTTAATATATCATGAACTAGTGAGGTTTATCTGGATCTGTAACACTGATTAACATTTGAAAAATCAATCAATGTTATTTATACATTTACAAAAAGAAAGGTGAAAAACCATGAGATCACTGTACTGGGAGTCCTAGCCAGTTCAGTCAAGACAAAGTACAGGCTTTAATAGTGTATTCTAATGCTTCCTTAGCAATTTTTTTGTCTTGTTTTCATGCAAAGAGAAAAAAACATTATGGTCCCATAGTGGAAAGTAAATTTGGGCAAAAATTGTTGTTTAAGTTACAGGTTCATAACCAACTTTTGTAAGAGATGGTATTTCAATGCTTCTCAAAAAAAAGAAAGAAATGAACTCTTACATTTTTTTGTCCCCTACTCCCAAAGGGCTTGCTGCGACTTTTTTTTTTAATTACAAAACAATAAAATAAGCAAATAGTTTCAGATTCACAACATATAATTGATGAAATCACAATGGCAACAACATTCAGTCTTCCCTTCACTATGTGACAGGCTGCCTAGCTTTTCTTTTCCACATGTATTTCATGTATGTCTAATCTATAATTTACTGCGCATCTTTCTCATTCTTTGGACTGGCAGCCCAGAAATTTCATGTGTCTGACAGACTACAGAAAGGGCCACGACGAGCTGGTACACTAAGGAGTTAGCTGGGAGAGCAGCACTGAATAGCTGTGACTAGAAAAAATTAGCTGAACCCGGCCAGTCCTCTCTGAGTACATTTACTTTATCAACTGGTTTCCTGCATGCCATCCTTGGAAGGCGGGGTTTAGTTAAATTGAATCTGGGTGGAGTTAGGAAGGGAGGGATAGGTTATTTCTTATCATCTTGCAGATTTCTTATTTTAATAGGTGGTCAAAATACCTTTGAGTATCAATTTTTCAGTGGTTGCTATGATGATTACAATATACAACCTTAATTTTTAAAATTCTACCTGGAATTTATATAGTACTACTTGATGTAAAATATAGAAGCTCTGTAACTATGTAGGCTCTTTAACTCTCTCACTTCCTTGTTGTTATAGTTGTTATATGTATTATATCTACTTACATTAGGAATGTAAGACAATTTTCATCACTTTTGCTTTAAACAGCATATGTGTTTCTAAATAAGTTAAGAGAAAAAAATTACTTTTATATTTACCATTTCAGCTCCCTTCATTTATTCCTGATGAGTCTTGTTGCCCTCTGATATCATTTCTCTTCATGCTGCGTAAACTTCCTTTGAACATTTCTTGTGCTACAACGTCTGATGACAGTGAATTACTGTAGTTTTCCTTTATCTAAAATTGTGTTTATTTTGCCTTATTTATTAAGGCATTTTTGCTGCTTACAGATTTCTGGTTGACAAATATCTTTTTTCTTCATCTTTTAAAGATGTTGTTTCAACATGTTTTGATTTCCATAGTTTCTAATCAGAAGTCTGCAGTCTTCCAAATGATTATTCCCTTGTATATAATGTATTACTATTCACTGGTTGCTTTCAAACTTTTTCTCCTTATGTTGTGTTTTATCAATGTGGTTATGATGTGTCTATGTGTGTTCTCAAATGTTGGGTGTTTACTGAACTGATTGAATCTATATGTTTGCTTTTGAACAAATTTAGGAAGTTTTGAACATTAATTCTTTAAATATTTTTACCCCTCTTTTCTCCTTCCCTCTTTTCTGTACCTTTTGAAATTGTCCCCAGGGCCCTTAGATTCTGTTCAACTTATTTTTGATATTTTTCTTTCCTGCCTTTAGATTGTATTATTTATTTTGATCTATCTTCATATTCACTGAGTCCTTCCTTTTCATTGTTACAATGTTATTAAACCACCTATTGAAAAATTTATTTCAGGTATTATATTTTATGGGTCTTGAGTGAAATTTATTATTTCATGTTATACATTTCTTTGTTGACTTTTATTATTTCTTCATATAAGTGTGTTACCAGTGTATTTCACTTAATTTCAGTCTGCATACTTATAATAAATTCTTTAATGTCCTTATCTGATATTTCTAGCATCTGCATCATCTCAAGGTTGGCTTCTGTTGCATATCTTTTTCCTTATTTTTCATATGCCAATTAACTTCATATTGTATCTTGGACATGTTGAATGTTATGGTGTGTCCTCTGGATTCTCTTGTATTTCCCCAGAGGTTGTTGAGTTTTTTAAAGCAGGAAATTAACTTGTTAGACTTGAATCCAAATGATCATGGCTGTGGTGATTTGTGGTTCAAATATCAATTCAATTCTTTGAGCTCAAGTTTAAGTTGCTTTTAATTTACCTCTCATATGCATGATTTAGAAATGAATCAAACTTTTGCAGAGTTTATTCACAGTATTAGGAATTCCATAATTTTGCTTCTCTTTTACTTTTTTTTTTTTTTTTAGCTGAGCCATCCTACCACCTTTTGGCAGCTCAGCGGCAACTCAGCTCGGGCCGGGCATTGAACCGCTGTTGCTCAGAGCTCAAACTCTTGAGTGAGCTCTTGACCAACTGAGCCACTCGGCCGGCCCCTCTTTAACTCTTTTATTTCTAATGTTTCCCTCTCATTCTGTGTTAGCCTCACTAGTTCCAGAGATTTTTCCACTGAATAAGAGAACTAGGGAATTTTCTACCAAAGCTTTAACTGACTAGTACAATTGTGATAATTGGAACTGTGAATGACCTTAAGATAAAATTGTAAAGGAAAGAGAGAAGGAAAGAAGTAAATAATGAGAAAAAGAAAGAAAAAAAGGGCATATGCAAAAAAGTGGGATAAAACTCTCTCTTTGCTAGACACTTTCTCTAAATTTTGAGTCCCTTCTAAGTGCTGTCTGCTTTTGTTTGGTCTCCAGAGCCCTCAAAATAGGTATTTGGGTTTTTTTCCTCTTGTTTTGTTTTAAAACTAATTCAAAATTCAATATTTTGGGGTAGATCAGTTTATTAGGAGCTCACTTCTTACTAGATGCCAATCCCAGAATTTTTAAACTGTCATGGGGCGGGGGAGGGGATCTACACAATCTTTATGCCATAAACAATTGGATTTCTCACTGATCCCAAGAAGTGGGGCTGATCCAGTATTAAGATTACTCAGAAAAAGCATTTTTATACTTCCAACTATTTCACATGCAAGTCTGTGAATTTGTCTGTAATAGAAAATTGAAATTGGAGGTTTAACCAAGAAACCCAAGATGCTGCTTTTCAAGTGAATTAGACCAGAGTAAAAGACAGGATTCCAAAATACGTGGCCAATAATTAATTTCACAACTCATGGTCACCTTAAACAGTGAATGCTGGGAAAAACCTAAGACATAAAAGATTAAGAGAATAGAAATGAAAATAAGATTCTATGATGAAATTTCTTTGGCAGTGACTGATGTGGTGCCTGATTTACCTGGTTACCACAAAGGGAAAGAGATGGGTGAGGATGCTGCTTCCTTTACATCAAGGCTACAGGCAGGCTTTACACAGGAACCTCACAGAGGATGTGCAATGTGAGAGAGACCGGAAAAGTGATTGAATCCTGTGCAGGTATTTGGAGGCAGGGGATGTAAGCTGGCAAGCTGCTCCATTAGTCATGAACAAGTGACGTTGCTGCTGTTTCTGGAAGGCAACTTATTTCTCCACTGTTTGCAATTCCAAGAAGAGTGAGCATTTTCTGAGAAGCAAATGCATGCTCTGAAGGGAGAGAGCCAGTTTAGGGCTAATTTTTGGCCTTCTCAAGAAAACTATGTAAAGAGGTGGTGGAACCACGATGGTAAGAGTGAATACAAACTTCTAAAAACACAGCACAGGGGAAAGTGGATAGTTGAGGGCGTGCAGGAAACTGTATGTGAGATACCCTAGCAGAGGGGCCTCCAAATTCCTATAAAGGTACTCAAGAGGGTCACTGTCAACATTTACCAGGGCTTGAGACCTCAAAGACATATTGGGGAACTGCCAGCTCTAGAAAGAACTTTTCTGTCATGTTTTCTTCTGTTTCCTTAGAATAATTGATATAAAGAGACAAATCAGGACTACTTCTTCCATTGCCAAGTAGCTAATGTTGTTTTTGGAAATTATTAAGTGTTTTGGAACTTGACATTTTAATTTCTGAATTCAGGCTATGTATACAAAGTATAATAAAGAAACAGGAGAAATTATTATCATCTAAGAGTGAAATAGCCAGTCATGGAACCTAACAAATTTTGAGATATGAGTCAAAAGCAAATTATTTTTATTATATACTACAATTTGTGCTTGTGCAATGTGCTGACATTTATACACGTTCATAAAGAGAAGAGGCAAGCAATCGATTTTGTTCGAGGATCCTGGAGAGCAGCAGAAAGGGTGTGACATTTAAAATGGGTCTTAACAAAGTCGAATAATAAAGAAAGCAATATGAGCAAAGTCATGGAGTTTTAAAATTAAACTCTGTATTATAGGCAGTTTGAAAGATGAAGGTATATATGGACAGTAGGGTTTGGAGGAAAAGAAAGGTGAATTTGCAAAAGGGTATTAAAACTACTGTGTGCCACGTAGATTTACAACAAAATAATGAGGTAGTAGTAAGCTATCAAATTCCTAGTGTTAGGGAGCTTTTGAAAGTATTTGTGTTTTAGAAAGATAATCTTGTCAGTATGTTGGAGGAAATGTTGAAGGGAAAAAGACTAGCGGCAAAGGCATGCTTGTAAAGAGTTGAGGCAGCACAGTTGCAAGGTGACCCTTACCTGGAGTAGGGAGGAGGCAGTGGAGTGAATTTGCTAGCCTGGACAATGAGCAGAAGGTGAGAATAAACAAGGAGTAGCTTAGAGCAACACTCACATCGTCTTGTTTGAGGTCTTTATGTGGCTCATGAGAGTGATGAAGTAAAACTAATTGAAGTGAGAAATTCAGATTTGATAGGATGGGAAATTAAGCTTACTTTGAAGGTGTTTTTGTCAACCCACCTGAACGATATCCAAATACAAGATGTTCAGTAGGTAATTAGAGTTTTCCTTGGTCCAGGAGCAAAGAATTGGGAAAAGACTGACATTTATAAGTTTAGTTCTAGGTAGGCAGAAATAGACATTGCAAGTCACTTTAGAGAAAGTGAAAGGAAGGACTTGCTAACCAAGTAAAAGATCTGTCAGAGGTCTGAGAAGCAGGAGTGAATGACATCATAGGAACCAAGGGAGGAAAGAGAAGTTTTCAAAACTGATGGGGCTTATACCAGCATCAACACCTGCAGATAAACCAAATAGAATGAGAAATGAAAAAAGTTCACTACATTTGATTATTAGTCAATCATACTTGGATTTGCCTGAATTTAATGTTTTAATGGAGTGAGGGTTTGGGAGTCAGTTTGCCATGGAGAGTGAATGAAAGGCAACACATTAAAGTAGTGAATGCTGTCCTGGCTACCTGAAATATCATTTGTGGAAGGGAAGGTGTGAGCTGGAGAGCCAGGTGCCAGTTTTTGAATGGAGGAACTGAAAGAATGTGAGCTGCCAGTGATAATATGGATGACAACTATTAGGGAAGACACAGAGAGTAGAAATTAGCTCAATGGTGCCCTCTGTGACTTCTGCAATGATCGAGAGCAGCTCTGGTGGAAAACAGTATCTAATAAATTCTTACAAAATGTGCGCCCTTGTCTTTGTCCCCTTTGGTCAATTTACTTAACTTAGATCTAGAGATAATACTTGACAATTGTATAAGAAAAATTGGATAGAGAAAGCAAAATGCAAATCGACTGCAAATGATCTAGAATGAAGTGGCAAATGCTTTCTCTTAAACCTCTGTGCTACTGTATTTCTAAATTATCTTCTTGTATTTACCTTAAGTACAGAGGGGTTATTGGCTGAACAATCACAGAGCACTTATGGTCTCAGTGTGTGTGTGTGTGTGTGTGTGTGTGTGTGTGTGTGTGTGTGTGTGTTGTGTCATTTGTGGTAATTCTATTTAGCACTTGCTTGTTTATTGATTGACACAGTGGGTTTGAGACCAAACAGATCTGAACTTGAATACTACTTTTACTGTTTACTAGGTGTATAATCTTGACTAAGAATTAACCTCTCTGATGCTCAGTTTCCTCAGCTATAATATAGACACAACACTACCTCCCCTTCAGAGGGTTAGTGATGGTTCATGTTACACAATTCCATGGTGCTTTGTATATAGTAGATGCTTAGTGAATAGTAAGTGTTATTATTCAATATGACCTGGATTTCCTAAAGGGTGGTCTAAGGTACACTTGTCTGAGGACATTTCCTTGGGGGACAGTGTTTGCCCCCTCTTAGAAAGTCACATGCTCACTATTAAAGGTTTAGAAAAGTCGAAAGATGGAGACAGCTGATTGAATGTTTAATGAAGTTTCAAAACTTACATGCTGTGCTCAGGTGTGAAAAAAAAAGAAAAAAATTTTTCACATAATTAATTTTATTTTTTATTTCTTATTTCCAAGATCCCTGTGTCCTTCTAGATAGTGTGTGTGTGTGTGTGTGTGTGTGTGTGTGTGTGTGTGTGTGTGTAGAGGCTAGTTTTAATAAATCTTGAATCTAAAGTCATCTCATTCTCCTCCATTTTAAAAAGCACTTTCAAGTCAGCTCAGTATTTTTTGATAAACTAATAAATATTTAGTCAAATTCAAGGTTCGAACTCCTTACCAGGGCTGATTTAGGTCCTTAAGGAGGTTGGGAAGGGACCACTGTTTACCAAGGACTCTTGTGCCATCCTCTGGATCCATGAAACCGCTTAGTGATGTCTCTTGCCTGGACACTTGATCCAGCTCGAATTCATGGCTGTTGAAATCCACGACCCATTTTTAAATCACAGTTCCCTGGTGGCTCTATTACTCACTTAGGCTCACTATGGCTCCTGCTGTCCCTTCAAAATCCCTGTCTTTAGGCCAAATCTTCTAACTACTAGATGTTCACTGCCATAGAAACTCTTTTTCCTGCTCACATTGACCCCAAGGAAAGCCCATGGATCTTAATTATTATCCATCTTGCCCCTGCCTCCTGGAAAACCATAGAACTTTGGATTCCTTCCATGGCACATGAGAGCACACAGAGCCAGGATCCTATCTCTTGTTCTCCCTATTCCTAAATGCACCATGTGGCTGCTCTCATGCCAATTCCATGGCCTGTGGTAAAGGACTCCCCTCCAAGAATTCCAGTCATAGCTTCCCCTTGACCTCCTTGGAGTTTCTGTCACTCTTTCATCCTCTTCTAGAGTTTTAGCAACCAAGATTCTTGTACCTGATCTCTGGAACTCTTTCTTTATCCTCCTCTCATTTCCGCCTCCCAGAACTAGGAGAAATCTATCTCCCACTCACTTTTGATGGGCAATGAGAGCATCTTTAGGATACATCCCCCTCCTTCCCTGTAGCGCACTTCTGTGCTCTTGGATGGCAACTAATTTTTCCCTAAGGTAATATTAAAAAGCTGTGTTCAATTGATGGTAAACCATTGGGGGTTATGATTTAAGAAACAAGATACTTTAAATTTTTAATTTGGCTTTTACATTTTCTTAACCCAATTTTCACCAGACCTGTTTATTTATACAACGTCTATGCATGCATATCAGTTATTAAGCTATTGGTTATTGTCGTGGGCTCTAATCCCATATTTCTATACTTAGCTTTGTGATGTTGAGGCTGGGTCTCTGCAAACCACATTCCTGTTTTACTAACTATTCCTTGTTAGGATCTTCAAATAGGGGCACCAAAGGGAGTAAAGGCCGGAGGAGGGAAAGGCAGACATGTCCCTCCCCATTCGTTTCCTTTTGCCTTCTGCTGCCCTTTCCTGTGTCAGTCCAGGACACCTCTTCACCCTCGCAGAAACAGGTCGTTTCTGTAGCAGCACCTGAAACCAATTTTCAGTTTTTCCAACACTTGCAGTGCCAATTTTATTACATCCCTCTCAGAGACACCAGTGCCAAGAAGCCACCACCCCCTTAGAGGTTGGGTCCAGATTCACAGATCCTCTCCTTCAAGCTCAGACACCAGCCCTGGTAGTCTGAGTTTTAGCTCTCAGTGCCCCTCCTCTGAGACTTCTAAGTTTGAAAATTCTCAGCTACTTCCCTTTGTTCCCCAGCTCTAAGTTAGGAGATGCTTCCTCCATGTTAATAACTTTACACCTGGTTAAAAATTCTGTATATTAAATATTCTCTGCTAAAATTACTAGTATAATTTCTATCTCTTGACTGGACCCTATCTGATGTAAACTCCACTAGAACTAGCGTTTTGTGAAAGTCACAATGGCACGCACTCACCTATGTGTTGGTGGAGCTGAGATGGGGAGGGTGGTGATGGGATGGTGACTGTGGTTATGCATGTCTGTGTGAACACACCTGTTAGTCATGTGTGTTTGGTGAACACATCTGTGCTCAGCAGTGTGATCCCCAGGCCAGGGCTACAGGGGACAGAGAGCCACTAAGGACTCAAATATTGAAGAAAGAAAAATTGGTTTTGAGACTAAGACAATTTAGTGTATGTCCATCAGACTTCTCCCCAAACCCAATGCTTATAGGCATTTAATGATTAGGAAATTGAAAGTGTTTGAATGTCAGCTTTTAAGACAAAGAGGTGTAATTATGGTGTCAAACATGACCAGATTAAAAAATGCATTTGTGGTTCACGTATGCTCTGCCTTCTGCACCCAGAAGGCTCCATTTCATTTTAGTAGAAGAACACCTTAAGGTGTGTCTATTATAATGCAGGCACTGAGCTAATAAATTCATGTAATATGATCCCTGACCTCAAGGAACTCACAGTCTTGCAACTCCAAGTATGGTACATGAACCAACAGCATCAGCATCATCTGGGAGCCTGTTAGAAAGACAGAATTTCATGCTTCACCCAGATTCACTGAATTAGAATCATTTTAGATTCCCTGGTGATTTCTACACATATTAAAGTTTGACAAACACTGTGCTAGAGTATGGGAGTGTGCAGGAATGAAACCAGTGCTACATCAAACAAACATCATGTATCTACCCTCCATTTCCAATTCCTATCTCTCTCCTGTTTCTGCTTTCTAGATCCCCTCAGAAATAACCCTCACTATGCAGCATTGCTAAAAGTTGGAGGTCAGAAGGGACATTTTGGGAATCATATTTTTCCCAGGTTAAGTATATTAGACTAGGTGGGGGCAACAAGAGCTGTAGGAGGAGCACAAAAATAGTGTTTTGGATAATACAATTACTTTAAGAGAAAAAGAAAAAGATGATTAAGTATCAGCACATGTTCTCCACGGTCTATATGTTCATTCTTTTCTGTGAGAATTACAATACAATTGTATTTCAGGCTAGTAGAGCTGCCTACGAACAGAACGTGGGCCAGGGAATGGACACACTCTCTGCAGTGGTATCTCAAAAAGGAATTTTCTATTTGGATACAAATGGGTTTGAGGGCATCTTGGGCTGTCCATCAGTGAGGAGTAGTCCTTGAAGGTGGCTCCCTATTCACAGGCTGAAAATGTACCCACAAAGAGATTTGAAGATGGGCTTTGATTGTATATAGAAAATAGGTTAAGACTCTGGCTTCTATTTTGGGGTGGAACACTGGAGCGAGGGGTCATTTACGAACTTTGCATTCTTACACTTGTATGCAGCTGAAGGCCTTGGCTGACCTCTTACTTGGGACTGCCTTCAGACCTGAAAGATCAACTGGGGGCTAGTGACAAATCAGTCACAGAATATATCCCCTGCAATCTTTCTCTGAGAAAATTTCAGAGGCAACAAACTGCAAATAACGAGCTGAAAGAATTTGGTTTTCTGCCAAATATTTGACTCTTTTGTGGTATGTAACAGTACAGCTTATGAGGAAATTCTGTAGTACAACAGATGTGGAAGACTCAGTGGAAAAGCATATCTTTGACAGTTGCTGTGAAAATAGATCAAGTTTAAAAAAAATATATGATTTTTTTCAGTAAGATAAAGAGGCACCATGAAACAAGAAAATGGCATATAAGGGAAGAGCAGGAGAGATAAAAAGGCAGAATTCTAAGGTAAAATAGCATGTGCTAAAAATTTTAAAGACTGCCAAAACAAAACAAACAAAAAA
>NW_017732283.1:319057-327928 GCF_001890085.2 Hipposideros armiger | reverse complement strand
TGTGGCTAAATGGAAATAAAAACAAATACAATCAATATGTGTCCAACCTTAAAAAGGCAAACAATATGAAAATGAAGTTTCAGTAAATGCAACAAACAATGAGATCTCATGTGAATTTATTCAACCAGCGATGGTGTAAGAACCAAGACCCAGCCATCTGACTCCTATATCTGGTTGGGTAGATTAAAGAGTGTGTACTGACCACGAATGAACCTTCACTACTGAAGATCGCCCTATGTGATGCCTCTTGACTCAAGATAAAATGGTGTTATGGTTGATCACCCACAACGGCCAATCACTCTCCTATAAAGAACTGACTTATGCAGCTTGTAGTGTATTTATTATAATGACCTGAAAATTAATGTGGCTTTTGCACTCTCATTATGCCTACTTCATCAGCCATATTGGTACAGAAATTCAGTAAAACTCAGATTCCTCCCTGAAGGAAATGAAGAACCAAATGTAGAAGAGAGCTAGCTTGTGGTAAGGCAGGAAGATGATGAAGGCTAGTCGATCTGCTCACTGTCATTTATGCTGAGATCCCCTTCCAATACAGACTAAGGGGAAGGGACTCATGAGTCCAATGCCTCTTCTTTTTCTCTCGTGCACCTTTTTTTGTTTTTCTATTATTTCCTCTCTCTTTCTCTTCTTTGTCCCTTGCCATTTCTTCATTTTTCCTTTTCTCCTTTCCTAGTAAGGTGAATGGAACATAGGCTTTGTAATGAGACAGAGCAGTCAGTTCAGCCACTTAATAACTTTCACACTTTTCATAAGTTGTTTATGAGCTACAGTTTTCTCTTCTGTAAAATGGAGACAAGAATATCCAGTTTCCAGGATTTTGTGAGTATTAAATTATATAATGCATGTAGAGTGTTTGACAATAGTAGGAGCTCAGGAAATATTAGGTCCCTTTTCTCTCATAGCTCGCCTCCCTTCCAAGTTCTTTACTTAGTTGAGCTTTTCTGGGAGTCTCAGACTTGACAATCCTTAAAGCTCTACATACCTGAAGCCATCCTATGAAATGTGCAGTTGCTTTGCAACAGCAGGGAATGGGAGATAAGATCAGAGAAATTCTATATTAGTCTCCTGCTCCACAAACATCATCCCTCCCCTCCCCCTGCCTTGCCCCTGCACAATTCCCAACATCCTGAAACCTACCCTGGTTTACTCTCGTCTTATTAGTTTACATTCTTTACACCAGGGATGGTCAGAGTGTGAGGTTCTCCAGATTAAAGTGGCTTCCAGAGCACAGACTCTGTCTGAGACAGGTTTGCTCAACAACCTTTACAAAGATTCAAGGGTTTCTCTCCTGGAATTTTGTACATGGATGTTGCCTAGGGGTTGATCTGACATAACAGCAATTTCTCCCTCTGTAGCTATCAAAACTTGTGGTTCTTTCATTCCTTCGAAGGCAGGCAGTGATTAATTCACACCCTTCTAGTCAACCCTAGTAATAAGAAACTTGCCAAATTTCAGAGTGAAATGTTCCAGCTTTCTTTTACTATAACAAGCACCATCTCATCCTAATCAGTTGGAAGCATGAATCTATGGTGGTGCTCACTGGCACAAGGGAAATGGGGGCGTGGGAAGGTAAACTTAAGCAAAGAACATAACAAGAGCCCATTTCCACTAGTCATAGAAAATGTAGATGGCTTTTTATTGTTCAGCTCAAATATGGATTGAGCACCTATTAAGCGCTAATATCTGGAGAGATAAAGAGAAAGGAAACACAATTATGGTATTGAAGCACTCTCTCTCTAAATGGAGAGATATTTGTGTAAGCAAGTAAGTGCAATATAGTGTTACTAGCTGTGGTGCTAGAGATGTGAGGAGCCCCATGCATGTGGGGGTGGGGGTGGGGAAGAGTTATGTTGAAATCAGAAGTGTTTCCTGCTGAGAGTGACCCTGAGGTTATCCTGAGGGACTTTGCTGCACTTATTTGCATGCTCTGAGGGGTATCTACAGACCCTATATTAAACATCAGGGTTTTCTCACCACTGCTGAAACACCCACCAAAACACCATTTGGCCTTTCAGGGTTTTGATAGCTTTCTCAGATAATGTCTTATTCAACCAGAGATACAGAGTACAATTTCAATTACATTTTCTGAGAAAAACTTATAGGACTCAATTTAGGAAAAATGCTGAAAAAAGTGATTTCATAGAATCCCAAATACCCGTATATCATCCTTCCTCTAACTCCCACGCTGAGGTCCCCAGTAGAGTGCCCAGTGTGGGTGGAATCTATAAAACGTTCAGGGAAAATCAGCATCAAGGCAATTGGGAGACATCAGCATCCTAAGAGCAGCTCATCTTGTCACAGCTAATTCATTGTTATTAAATGTCCATAAAAATACATGGTGGAAATCAAAGAAGAGTAAAAATCAGCTCATGTGGTCTATTTGCTCTCATTTTCATGCCACTATCCTCTGAGTTCTCTTTTTACTCTTTTCCAGGAAATTTCCTATCTATGAATTTTCAATTGAGTGTTTGCGTAAGCCCTTCCTGTGCAGCACATCTCACGAATGGATGAAATGTTTTATAGTTAATTCCAATAAAGAAAGACTTTTAGCACCTTCAGCATTGTCATGGTCAATTACATTTGAATTAAAACTGTAGAGTAAATCTGCAAAAGAGTAGACTTCAGTTAATGCACATAGTTTGGCATTTTGTGCTTCAGAACACTTCATACAAACACTACAGAGGGCAAAATGGCTCCCTCAGTAACTATTTGAAGACTTTGGAGCCACATTTGGATAAAGAGAAGTCACTTGATTTCCAGTATTGAATGTTAGACAACCAATTTCCATATTGCCCTCTGAAATAACTGAAGCAAGAAGAAAGCGTTCTCTTGTTTCGAGGAATGCAGCTAGCCCTTGATCCTCATTTCTGGAATCTAAATTAAGGAATATGGCTTCTTGAGGTTTGAAATAGGAGTACCTCCAATTCTGGGATAAAAAGGCCAAAGAATACGATTGCTTTTCAGTGAGATGGTAACAACAAAGTTCAAGTTCAAGGAGGAAGAAGAGAATCACTACTACAAACAGGTACCTGTGTGAAATGTGCTTAAATGCACAAAAGCTAATTAGAATGCAAATTGAATTCTGAAGAGGAGAACACAAATAATCGTGTCACTAAGGACCTATCTACAGTGGAGTTTTGGTGCCAGAGTTTGACCCGCAATCCTCTCTAACAAGGTGATAATGAGCTGTGAAAACCCGAAGGCCCAGTTGGGTAATAAACCTTATAAGGTAAGGTAAGCACATTTCCACATGCAGGATCAGTCCTGGAATGCAGCAATCTAGTCAGTAATATCAGCTGCCATCGCTTCCCTAGGAAGGCAAATGTTTTGGAAATGACACGCTTTCCCATCTCTTTGGCTCATGTTTCTGAAATGGTAATTAAAAAGTATATTTGGCAGTTCTGACATTTCACAACATTCTATGACCTTCAGTCACAGCTTGTGGTCACCATTAGTGATCTTTTGAAGTTGTCAGGGATGCCCCAGCAATGACTTGGACGTCAGGAGATGAGAGCCAATCTGGCAAGACAGGGAGATGGAAGCGTGGAAAGTTATCTACCTACAGAGGAAGACATTGGACTGTAAATACCTACCCTGGCCCACTCCTCATCCTCAGGACTAGCTCTAACCTCAGGAGAAAGGGAAACAGGAGTTCCTGCCCCTCCCACTGAACTCATCAGGGGGACTCTTACTCTGGGTGGTTTGGAGCTCTGGTTATTTAATTGAAGAGGTAAGTGTCTGCCTCACAGCAAAGAAATAGAACTATTTATTCTAAAATTCAGTCCTTTCAAAGATTGAGACCATGTCTTACTTTTTCCTGGGGGGTTTTAATTCTCTCCCTAACCCCCAGAGCACAAACTAAGGCCTGACATCTTCTTTTTAAGGCCTAAATGAGAATGGCTGGTGCCAGGCCAGACCTCAGCTGGAGATATGACAACTGTGCTCGGAACTGTCTAGAAAGGAAGCCAGGAGGAGAGGGGCTGAGTTAGCTTGTAAGATGACATAGGTTCTCAGAACACAAGTACAGAAGAGTCAGGAACTTGAAATACACCCTGCCATAAAATTATCTCAAAGGCAGCAGATTATTATGGGTCTGGGGTAGTGATGAGATGCTTGGAGTAGGAGACTATCCACAGAGCAAAATGACAGAAGTTTGCCTCAAGGCTGAGCCCAGCTCCCTTTAATTGGAAGTTAAACCCTATATGGCTTGCTCTGGCCCTGATGCTTCAGGGGAGGCTGAACCATTGTATGCTTAATGATTGGATGATAAGGGCTCCCTTGGTCTTCTAAGACCCCCATGTTCTGGCTCTCTGGCTCCTGCTGACTACTGAAAACCCCTTTGTTATTCTTTGTAATAAGATGTAAAGAGAAGTCTAGGATATACTGAGAACCAATCACAGGGGTTATGGCCTGGTCTGTATGGGTCAGATAAAGGCTGTCAGGGGAAGTGGCATTTAAAATGAGATCTGAAGGATGAGGGGGAATTTGGCCAGGAGGAGGGTTGTGGGTGGGGGCAGTTTCCCAGTCAGATGACATGACCCATACAAAGATTCTGAGGCACAAAACTGGCATGGGCAGCTGGTTCCCTGTGTCCTGGGTCAACCTCCCTCCCACAGATCCCGCCTAGCCACAGCCCTGCCCTGGTGATAGCTGCCAGAGGGGAGAAAGAAAGGTAATGAAAGTATTTATTGGTAGAGATGTTAACCTATTAGGAGAGGAAGGGGCTGGGGAGTGGAAAAAATAAACTAGTGGTCAGAGAAATCTAGTTTCCTCTTTCCAATCACTTTGGCTAATGTTTCTGAATTGGAAATTAAAAAGTATATTTGGCCGTTTTGACATTTCACAGCATTCTATGACCTCCAGTCACAGCTGGAAAGAATGGTGAAACCTCAGTGTCAAAGAAAGTTGTTCTAAGGAAAAGTTTTATATAGACTCACTCTATTTTCTTAGTATTGAATTTTCTTAGTATTAAATGATTTGGAACTCACTATGTATTTACTCAGCTATGCTTAGCAATTACCAAATAGCTAAATGGTCAAGAATTTCCATAAAATAAAACACAAATACCTGATATTTATGTTTTAAAGCCTCGCCTTTCAAACCATCATTTTCTAAACCTCCACAAAGGGATCCCCTGCTGACACTAGGATTTGAACGATGGAAAGAATTGGCCACTGTATTTTGTTTCCATTGGGATTACATTATCAACCTGTAATTTCTCCATATTAGAAAATAGCACTTTATTTCCAAATAACAAGTAGTTGGATGATGGTTTTGCCCTCTGCCACCTAATGTTAGTGCCATTTACATCCCACCGTATGGAGGCAGAGATGGAGACCTGTTTCCTGCCGTCACTTAGAGACAGGACCCGGGGGCCTCCCGGGACACGCCATTCCTCAGGCTGCCCAGCAGCCCTGCTTCCTTGCTACTCTCAGCCCCGAGAACTTTGGGCCCAGGAAGCCTGTGGCCCCTCTCAGATGAGGAGCATTTCCAAGCATCCTCCATGTGACCAATGCCTTTCCTGAGTGACAGAGGTACTGGCCTCTGGAGCCTTCAGGACACAATGGGTTGCTCACAGAAATATATTTACAGGAATGTAGTTCAAACAAACTCTTTTCCAAAATGTCATCTGGATATTACAGCTCATTTCCAGAGCCTTCAGCCATATAAGTTCTAAAGTTCCATGTCCAGGGGAAAGGTACTGACCGCTTATGGTCTCAGAGCCCCCAGAAGCCACTGCACCACCTGCACAAGCCACCAAGGAAGACAGGCATGGACTGAGGAGGAGGGATGAGAACTCACAGCCCTTCAAGTCCAGAGACCAAAATCACAATGAAAGAAGACCAATGGTTGTGAAAAAGCTGGGTCCATCTATTGGCACACACGATTTCTGTGGGGATGGTGTGAGAGGTGTAATTCTAAGGGAGGAGGGTGTGAGCTTAACACGCCAGACATGTAGAGCTAAGTTATGTTCAGGGATGCCCATTGGAGATGCAGCATAGATGACGAAACTCAGAAGCTTGGCTAGAAAAGATGGGCAAGTTTCCCAGAAAAGGAGAATGACATGATACAACTTGCCCCAGATTTCAAAGAACCAGAGGCACAGAGAAGCCTGGGCTTCCCCTCCAAGTGCAGAGGGCTCTGCATCCTTTACATGCAAGCCCCTAAGGCCTGATGGGCTTGTTTGCTCTGACTCTGGAAAGGAAAAGTTCTGCCCGTGGCCAACTCACTAATTATGGTGCCCAGCTAGGAAGGAGCTTGTACTGGGATTGGCCACAGGGCAGAGTGAAGAATCTCCAAGAACACTTTTTAGATGGATGGCACCTCTGTGCTCAACAGAGAGTGTTGATATCACTTGCTCTGGTTCTGTCCTCAACAGGAACAAAGAGTGTGGCTTATGCCAGTCCTTGGGATGTTAATTTTGCCCAGATGTGAAGGTGTGGGAGCTCTAACAAATACACACCACCCACACACATGCAGACATTATTGCTGATTTCCATGGCTTTTATAGGCAACTTTATTTTTACTTTTTGAAGTACTCTTCAAAAAACTCCCTGCTCCTTTCTTATGTAAGGAATACAACCTTAGAGAAAGCTACCAGCACGAAAGTGAGGCAGACTTGAGATAAAATCCAAGTTCTGACATAACTACTATATGACCTTGGACAAGTCATTCATCTTCCAGTATAAAGAAAGCAAATGATATGAACTTGAAATTTGAAATGATGGGATGAAGAGTAAATGATATAAAATATAAATATAGCAAAAGTCTAGCATTTTTATTAATCCAGCATGTCCCAAAATTCTGTTTGACTTTAGAGCTCTCTCCAATCCCCCAACCCCACACATCTAACTCCTATTAATATCTCCACAAATACTTAGAAAAATCCCAAGTGTCTCATCTGCTGATCCCCATTTCCCATCCTTCCCCCTTCCTGTATGAATGAGGTGTAGACCCTTAGGCTGGGACATTGCAATTTTTTTGCCTCAAGCTAGCCAGCCTCTGTTGGGTGTCAAGATATTGTGAGCTCTCATTGAGTATCCCCTAGTGGATCTTTTCCAGGGTGGGCTGACAGGGCAATGAAAATCTGAGAATCTTTGCCAAAGGGACTGTGCTTCACTGTGACCTTCCTGCATTTATCATTTAATAGGACATATGTTTGGTTTTTGGCAATGGGTACTTTTCTTTCCAGAGCAATGATGGGTTGAGGATGTTATTCACGGATTTTTTTCTAATGTCTTATTGATCTACCATCAAATCCCATCACAGTTCCATAGACCTTTGTCTATGTTGCTGAATGATTGGGGAGATGAGGAGGAGGGGACTAACAAAGACTGGCCCCCTCTGAATGCTCACAGAGGAGGATATGGCAGGGCCATAAGACACTGGGCTAGGGCTCTACAGAGGCAGCTCCCCCACTGCAAGATGGAGCAACCGCCCCATCTACAAATGAGCAAACGGGCCCAAAGGACTTGTTCAACTGGTTTATGTTCACCCAGTTATTAAATGGTGCTGAATATATGTGGTTTGTTTTTTCTACTGCAGAATGGTGTCCTATTACTCTCCCTCTTTAGAAAGCCTGAGTGTTTAGTGCTGACCTCTCATGATTTCCTCTGCATTATACTCTCTTTGGATTGCACACAACAACTCAGCTGGCTTTGTCAAGTTGACAATTGAGGCTACAAAGGTCCTGAGGACCATGAGTCCTGGAGGATGAACTTTTGCCACTTGACCTGATGTCCTGGGACATAAGAGAGTGATTGATTTCCCCACTGTGCCATGAGAAAGCCCAATTCAGAGATCAAAGCAAAAGGGCTCTGAGGGGGCATTGGGCCAAAGTGTATGCCCTTCACAGAAGTCATGAAGACAATATCCCTGCATAAAAGAAGCAGTAAAATTAAATAGAACTAGAAGATTAAATTAAGATTGGCATATAAACCAAATTTTATGTTAATATTTTATCCTAAAGTCCAACAAGGCTTTAAGATCTCTTTGGTTCATATTTATCAGGAATAATAGAGCTATATTTTATTCTTATTCTGTAGCTCATAGTTTTGTTTTGTTTTTAAATTCTCACACTAGATACAATATCAGGTTATTTTAATTAGTTTTTATATAAAAACACATTTGCAAGTATAGTCTGATTTATTATTATTTTATTTTATTTTTTAGCTGAGCCATCCTATATCTGTTGGCAGCTCAGCTGCAGCTCAGCTCGGGCCAGGAATCGAACCGCTGTTGCTCAGAGTTCACACTCTTGAGCAAGCTCTTAACCAACTGAGCCACTCGGCCAGCCTAGTATAGTCTGGTTTAAATCTAATGGAATCATAGTTTGTAAATGCTCAGTTAAAGATTTAGGTGAATGTGATTGTCCCATCAGTGAGTGCACTGAAAATGTGTTCATGGAAATTAGATTTTTGATGCCGCTTCATTTCCCAGGTGGCACGTTATCATCTCTCTAGCTACATTTTCCATTGGGTTATTGCTGCAGACCTAGCCTCAATGTCAAAATAATTGGAAAAACAGTATCATATTATGAACAGATTCAGTGATACCTTGCTGCCATTTGGGAAGGGGACAGGATATTCAAGGTGCAGCCCCATCATGCCCATAATGACCTTACAGAAGGTCATACCCCTTTGGGATGTCTGTCTCCTGCCTAGGACATGAATGATTTAGAAGCCACATAAGACTGAGCTTTGAAATCTGCAAGTTGCTGGAGTGGATGGGGCTGGCAGAGGCAGCCCTGAAACTGTCAATTCATAATTGCATCTGTGCCAGGTTATCATTATTCACTCGAGGCTACACAGGGATCACATTAATACACTGACAGCTAACTCCATAGGAGAA
>NW_017732283.1:315884-317607 GCF_001890085.2 Hipposideros armiger | reverse complement strand
CAACACTTAGGACAGCAACGTCCCCTGCCAGTGGAGTCAAGATGAGAAAGTTTCAGATTAAGTTATTTTCTCTAAATAAGGAGTTCTGTTTTATTTCTCTCCAATTGTTTTCCAGCACTGGCTGGTGGGGCATGTCCTGATAGCTAAGCCCCAATAACCAGTTAGAGGAGGGCTCACTTGTCTTGACAGAGGGAACCCAGGATTCAGGAGTAAAGATTCGGATGCACTGGAGAGGTTTGCACCCTTGGCTTCTAGAACACGAGACAGGAATTCCAGAGCGGGCTGAGGGGTACCATGAGATATTCTTTATACTTATATTCAACAGGGGATTGCTATTAGTTTACTTTTTTACACTTTATTTATTTTTGACATTCAATATTATTTTATATTAATTTTATTGGGTTGTCAGAAAAGTCATGATGCATTTTTGCAATGAAAACCATAGAAAAAATACATCATGACTTTTCCAACAACCCAATAGGTGTATAGCATACTGGTTAGACATTTATATAATTTAAGAAGTGATCCCCCTGACAAGTCTAGTACCCACTTGGCACTATACATAGTTATTACCGTATTATTGACCATATTCCCTATGCTTTAATTTAAACCCCCATGACTATTTTGTATTACCAATTTGTACTTCTTAATCCCTGCATCTTTTTCATCCTGCACCCCAACCCCCTCCCATCTATCACCCCAATAAATATAGTACCCATCTGACGCCATACATAGTTATACAATATTAATTATATTCCTTATGCTATACCCTACATCACCATGACTACTATGTAAAAACAAATTTATACTTCTGAATCCCTTCCCATTTTACTCACCCCCAAGCCCCTCCCATCTAGCAACCATCAAAATGTTCTCTGTATCTGTGAGTTTATTTGTTTTGTTTTGTTTTTGTTGCTGTTTGTTTTGTTCTTTAGATTCCACATATAAGTGAATCACATTGCATCTGTCTTTCTCTGTCTGACATACTACACTCAGCACAATATCCTCCAGGTCTATTTTTGCTTCCACAGATGGCAAGAATTCATTCCTTTCCCTGGCCAAGCAATATTTCATTGTATAAATGTACCACCTCCTCTTTATCCATTGATCCACTGACAGACACCCAGGCTGCCTCCACACCTTGCCTATTGTAAACAATGATGCAATGAACATATGGATGCCAATATCTCCTTGAAGTAGCATTTTGGGTGGTTTTTTTTTTTGTATAAATACCCAGAAGTGGGATTACTAAACAAAATGGGGGACCTCCACAGCCAAGATATCCCTCCTTATTTTTAATGGTCACACGTGGGTGTGGGACCAGCCCGTTCCATATCTCTGTCCCACATACCTTGTCTCCTGGTGGATTCTTCTGTATTTCCTTAGTTGTTGGGCTTCAGATCAGCTAGGCTTCAGGTGATTCTGAATGATGGTTGTTCTGTAGTTTAGTTGTAATTGATGTGGTCCTGAGAGGAAGTGAGCATAGAGTTTACCTACTTAGCCATCTTGACCAGAAATATTATCAGTTTTTAAGTCAAACAGATCTCAAAGACTTCATGATACCTTAATTAGAAAGGGTTGGAGTTTTATGATTGCTGTGAGTCCTTGATATAGAAAATAACAATTGCCATAAGCCATTCTTGTCATCAACAAGAGCCCCAAAGACTGCAATTATCTTTGTCTGGGAGACCCTGGGAAAATCACTTTTCCCCAGATACTTCTA
>NW_017732283.1:307911-308923 GCF_001890085.2 Hipposideros armiger | reverse complement strand
CTTTAAACTGCAGACCACTTGCTCAGCAATAGAGAAACTCTGGGCGACTCAGCACCAGCTGTTGGAGGGAAAGGCTCAGTGTGTCATGTGCCAACCTCCCTCTAGACTTGAAGTACGCTCCCCACAATTAGTTGCTGTATGCTCTGGAACCGTGCTCACCACCAAAAATCCTCACAGGTTGTTATGGTCTATCTGCTTCTGCAAAAAACCTTCTATGGCCTGTGGAGGTAGGGGCCAGGGACCAGGGGCTCAGGGTACCCATGGCAACACAGCTCTAGTTGGGTGGGACAGGCCCCCAAGGCACCACAGGATATGGTCAGTGGCCCCCACCAAGTCAGAGCAGCATGCACTTCTGCATCGGCTGCCAGCCCACACCAACTCACCTGGAAAGGCCCGGGCAAATCATGCAGGTGCACAGCTCATGGCCCAATACTCCCAGGAAAACTCCCAGTCTCAGGCTGTCCCGATCAGCCGCTCGAAGATCAGGCCGAGCAGCCCAACAGCCAATCGCCACTCAGGCAACTCTGCACATGCATTGTGGAAATCGGGGACCTAAGGCGAGTTGCGCAGTCCCGGGTCTCAATAAGTAGTCTGTTGGAGTCAGAGCGCGCCTGCTACACAGCACAAGCAGTGTGGAGGGTAGGGATCCAAGGCCGCATGTGCATATGTGCATGCACGCACGCACGCACACATGCACTCCTGCACAATTCCGGCAGACCAATGCAGTCCCAGACCTGAGCGTCTGTGGTAGGGCCCAGCCCTGAAAAAATGGCGCCTTCCTGTGCACTACTCGTGTGCAAGCTCCACACCAGGGGTACAATGGTCCCCAAAACCTCCAGCTCCCACGCCAAAGGCACTCAGTTCATTCCTTCCCGGAGGCTCCTGGGTCCCGCTCACAAAGCTATTCCTTCCACCAGGAACCGGGTGAGTGCTCACCAGCGAGCGAGTCGGTTTGCCGGCTCCACTGGTTCTCCAGCTGCCCTCAGTCTCACCGAGTTGAGCAAAGAGAGTC
>NW_017732283.1:300579-304721 GCF_001890085.2 Hipposideros armiger | reverse complement strand
CTGTGACTATTTTTTAAATTATAGTTGACATTCAATATTATTTTATATTGTACAGTATAGTGTTTTGACATTTATATAATTTATGAAGTGATCCCCTGATAACTCTAGTAACCAATACCCATCAATAGATGATTGGATAAAGAAGAAGTGGCACATATATAAATACAATGGATTATTACTTTGCCATTAAAATAAATTAAATCTTTTCATTTCTGACAATATGGTTGTACTGAGAGGGTATTGTGCTAAGTAAAATAAGTTAGACTGGGAAAGACAAATACCATATGATCTCACTTATATGTGGAATCTAAAGAACAAAATAAACAAGCAAATAAACAGGAACAGCCTTATAGATACAGAGAATAAAATGATGGTTGCCAAATGGGAGGGGGTTTGGGGAGCTGGGAGAGAAAGGTGAAGGGATTAGGAAGTACAAATTGGTAGTTACACCATAGTCTATTTCTGAGGGCAGTGACCACCACCCCTGCAACTGAGGCATCTGGGAACATGTCTCTCTAGCTGAGCCACTGGCACATGAAACAGCCCCATTGAGGGGCAGCCTGATCTAGTGAAAAAACCCTTGGACTGACCTTTTCCACCACTTACTAGGTGGGTAATCTTGGACAACATTATATGCCTCAGTATTTCTAAACTTGTAAAATGGGGATAATATATATTTTATCTACACCACAGAGTTATTTTCAGGAGTGAAATGAGATAATCCCTTGAATGTTAATTCTCTCACTTGTTTTAAATGTGTTTTTTTAAGCCCTCTTCAGGCAGCTGTAGCAGGACAATGTAACTTGAAAGAGAGGGAGGGAGAGAGGGGGAGAAGGGAAGCTTAAACTTTAAATTCTTTGTTGACTGCTGCATGAATCTACAGTCACCAACATAAGAGGCTCTGGCTGTATGGCTAAAGGTCAGGCTATAAATATACTGGGCAATATAAGGGAGGTGAATAGAGCAAGTGACAGTTGGAATCTGGTTTTGATTTCCAGGATAATGTCATAGAAAGGGGCTTAAGGCAGGGAGGGAAACTGGCATAGACTAATCATCTGTAACAAATTTGACCCGATGTCTGTTTTACTCACACTCTTTTCACACAGTTGGTAAATTTCAATGCTCCAATTTGAAGCCCCACTTCCATCTCTGATTTTAGAACCCTGGCAATCAAGACCTATAGCCTTCTGCCTACTCTCCCTTCTCCTGTTGGGACTGTCCATGTCCCGAGGAACAGACTCTCCATGTGGCTGGTTCTCAGCTCCTCTAGCCCACAATATGTTCTTGGTGTCCCCCATGTCAGGAGGCTCCAGAGAGGAGCAGGCAGACTGCCCACCCTGGTGAGATGGTAGGAAGTGACCCTGCATAGAGCTCCATGTGCCAGGGCCGCCACACCTAAAGTAAGGCAGTCATATTTTTTTTNCAAGAGAAGCCTCCCCACTGCTGAGGTGTCCCTCACGGGGTTCGCCCTCTCTTGTCTCTGCCCCTCCTACCAGACTCGACATGGTCTCCTCTTTAAGTCCTTCGTTTAGAGGTTCTGCTCATCTAATATCCAGGGAACTTCCGAGGTTGAATATCTTATAAATTATTTATCATTTTGGTGTGATCCTGGGAGGCAGTTGGGACAGCATCTGTCTATTCCACCATCTTACCGGAAGTCCTTTCTGAACTAATATTTTTTAAAGGGGCAGGATTTAGAGCCTAGATACTGATAGGGTCCTTCCTGGTCTCCTGAAGCCTGTGGTTTACATTGGACTTAAGAGTATAATGTCCAGAGAGAGAATGAAGTCCTCCAACTCAAGTGGCTTCCCTACCTTTGTTTTGTTCTCTAAGCAGTTATATGCACTTGATCCATGAACAGCCACTGATTTGTGTGTAACTCAAGAAAATAACAGAAATGTGGCTAAATGTCCCCAAAATCTGAGAAAGCTGAAAAACCAAGAAACACCTAGGACTCAAAATTGGGGTAGGCTATTTCCTTTAAAAATATACAATTACTGTCATTGGTGACATTTCAGGGAACTTGTGCTTTCAACCATGTCTTTGGCAGGGGCTTGGGCTGCTCATGGCTAAATCATTCTCTCACCCTCATTGCCCTGTGCATGGGCCCTAATAAATCACACCGTCTTACTACCTATGTTCTGACTTTATGATCCTCACTCACTTTATAAGTTTGTCAGCTCTTTCAAATTTAATGAAGTCCTAAATTGGTACAGGACTTTGGCCAAGCATATTTAGTGGATTGATGTTTATATAAATGTTATGTTATTAATTCATTGTTAACCCAAGTTCATCATCACACAGTCTTTTTCTTTTGCATTGGCATCATTGTGTACCTATTCTCTGATAGAGTACTTGTCACTATGAACACTGCACTATCTGTCTCAAACTCACCACGATTACTGTAACCCTGGGCCATTCTTGCAGTGTGGAGAGGTTTCCCACATTCTGTTGGAAGCTGTCCTTTTGAGAGAAGTCTCTACTCTGTCCATTCCTCTGGATTATTGTAGAAATGGTTCAGTTTCTGCCCCACCTACAATAGCAGGTCCATTGATAACCACTGAATGAGGTCATCTTTTCAGGAAGACAAATNTTTGAGAGAAGTCTCTACTCTGTCCATTCCTCTGGATTATTGTAGAAATGGTTCAGTTTCTGCCCCACCTACAATAGCAGGTCCATTGATAACCACTGAATGAGGTCATCTTTTCAGGAAGACAAATATTTGATTAAATGCTGCTGTTATAATACTCAACATTTGTTGCATTTAACTATGTCTAGAATCTTCACAACATCTTATTGAGGAAGAAGAAAAGCATCCTTCACCCATATTCACGTATTCACTTATATGTTAGTACAATCCTCTTCTTGTGGCATCTGTGCCTGTCTCTCATCTTTTTCTTTACACAAAACACACACAGTCAAACACACATACACACAATCTTCCTCTTTTCTCTATGTTCACCATAGTACCTCCCTGTCTGTGGAGTAAAACAATAAAAAAAATTGCCATCCAGCAAACCTGTCTCTGGCACAGACTAATATAGTCCCAACACACTGGATGGGAAGCAGATTATAGAAGTTTTCTAGTTTTCCGGAGAGCGAATCTTATAGCTCCTGCTTGATGTTGAGCTCAGATACTCAGAAAGCAGAGGCACTGTGGTCACTGGGATTTTTAAAGAATGTCCACCAATGCAGGCTGATGGGCAATCCCATGTAGAAGAAAAATATGAAATATTAGATAAGCACCCCAATGACAACCACATTAGTTTGTGACCTTGGGAAAGTTATTTAACTTGTCTTTGCCTGGATTTATAAAATTGGATGATGATCACATTATCTTTATCATACTACTATTATGAGAATGAAATGAAAAAAAGGAAAATGCACCAAGCTCTTTCACAGTGCTTAGAATATAGCAAGAGCTCCCTAAATGTTAGACATTATCATTTTTGTTTCCCAACTTGACAAAAAATTGCATAGTTGACAGTCATAGGAAGAAATAGAATTCTAACATATGTTTCACAACTTATACTGCAGATTTACTGTTCTTTTGACAATTCTGTAATTTCCAAGTGCAGTTATGTTCACCCCTCTGGGCCATTGGTTTTTAGGTTGGTATGGTAAGGGGGAATTTTTCCCTTGGTTTCCCATTTTCCTAATACTGCATGAATGGCCCAAAGATCATGTTTGGTCTAATGTATCATGCAATCTGTTTCATGTTTTACTTTTCCACAAAATGAAATGTTAATGCTTGAAAGATCATTTACATATGGCTTACTAGTTATTTAAGAAAACAGCAATTAAACATGTTGAGATAATTAACAGTGTGTACATGAGTAACAATGCATTTTAGATGCTAGATATTAATGAAGTAGAAGCCAAATAAATGTAATCCCACACTTCAGTTAGTACTTTTTTCTTGTTAATTACATTAATTTACAAATTAAAAACCACAATCACATTCATTCAAACAAAATGAGTATTTTAAAAGTTGAAGTATTTGAAGGAGGTCTTTGCTCTGAGGACAGATGGAATGGATTAACTTTATTTTCTGTCCCCACCAGAGGATGGTGTAATTAAGGATAAGAAATAACCTGTTACACTGCAGGCCTGTCCACAATGGACTCGTCCAACCCTTTTTT
>NW_017732283.1:289452-298263 GCF_001890085.2 Hipposideros armiger | reverse complement strand
CCAGTTCTTGACCATCGCGCCACTCGGCCGGCCCCATATAGCATGCTGACTTGTTAGAAATACAGTTGGGTTTGGGGGTCTCTGTCTCGTATTAAAAGCACTTCTGGCTTCAAGCTCAAAACTTAGTATAAATTTCCCTCTTGACTTTCCACAAAATATACCAATTTGAGATTATGCAATTTTTTTTTTTTTTACAAACTCTAAGATTTCAAGTGCTTTCCTGTTTTCAGGCTTCTGCTTTCTTCCCTGTGCCTCGTTAGTGCCTTTTGCACCTGCTCATCATCCCAACTTGGTTGTTATTAATTATTCAACATTATCCCAGTAATTACCTCCACCAGGAAGCCTTCCCTGATTAGGCCTCCATCTCAATACGTGGTTATGGTTGTTCCCTTCAACGGCCTCAGTTGTCATCACCACACTGCATGTTAGGTGTCTTGTTGAACTCTGTGCCCCTTACTATACCAAGTACCTTCAGGCAGATACTGTGCCTTGATCGCTGGACTCTGATATCTACCCATCTATGACCAGAACTAACCAGGTTCACCAAAAAATTTGTCATACTCAGTCTGGTCAAGAGGTTGAGGTCTCATAAAATTTAAACATGGCTTTAGCAGTTCCGATAGAAATTGTTGCAGGAATCCCAGTCCATTGGATCGGGGTGAACACAGATGAAACACATTAACATATGCCAACTGCACTCCCTGGAAAGAGAATGAGATCATTTAGAGCAGCCAGTTTATCCAGCTGCCTTCACTAAGCTCATCAGTAGCCAAGGGACTAGGAAGGGAGGTCAGCAATTGTCACATCATTTATGAACACAAGAGCTAATCTTGGCAAGTCAAAACAAAGGAACCACCTGTTCACCAATGGATTTTTGTTTGGACATCATTCCTGTGCAGTCTGAACTTGAAATTTTCCTTTCGTTCCTGTCTTCTCCTCATTGGCATTTTGCCTTGCGGTGGAGAAGCTCTTCTCAAAGTCCCACATGTTTAAGAATCACTTAGAGATGTTGTCAAAATGCTGATTCTGATTAAGGAGGTCTAGGATGGGTCCTGAGATTCAGAGGTTCCAACAGGCTCCATGTTAAGTACTGCTGCTGCTGGTCCATGGAAAACTTTGAGTTGTAAGAGTTCAGAGATGTGATTTTCAATCTCTGCTGTGCATTCAAATCACTTGGGAAGTTCTATAAAACCACCAATTGTCCTGATCCTCACCACAGACCATTTACATCAGAATATAGATAAGGCCTGGGAATGGTATTTGGTAAAATGTCCTCCAGAGATTCCAATGGGCAGCTCAGGTAAAGAACTGTTGGCCTAAATCAGCGGTCCTCATAGTGTCGTCACCAAGACAGCAGCAACAGCATCACCTGGGAACTTGTTAGAAGTGCAAATTCTCAGTGAATTAGATTTTTTAAAATTGTGGCATATCCAATGAATGGAATATTATTCATTAATAAAAAAAGAATGATGTATTGTAGGGATCTAGCCCACAGGCAGATAAGCCAGAAGGCAGTCAAGGTCTCCCGGCTCCTTGGGATGCTGTGTGCTCGAGAGCAGGTTTGCAGGGCCTGCCAGATGATTTCTCCCACGAAACGCTCTTTGTTTTGCTGTACCTGCATTACCTCGCTTCTGCTCCACCTGAGTGTGGAGCACTACCCCCTCAGGCCGGCCACCACTGGAGACTCTCTCAGGTCTGTAAGTCTCAATAAACCTGTGTCCTGTACTCAGCCACCTGGTGTGTTCTTTGGGCTTGTGGCTTCTATGACACAAAAACAACTAGGACTCAGTCCGAATCAACATGAATAGATCTCAAAAACATTACACTAAGTGAAAGAAGGTAGATGCAAAAGACCACATGGTGTATGATTCCAGAGAAGGCAAATTATAGAGACAGAAAGTAGATTAGTGGTTGCCAGGGGCTGGATGTAGGAACTGAGGGTGACAGCAAATAGACACAAAGGATTTTTCGGGAGTGATGGAACTGTTCTAATGATTGTGCAAGTAGGTCAAGTTATTGACAATCACTGAATTGCACACTAAAATGGTTGAATTGTATGGTGTGTAAAATATATCTCAATGAAGCTGTTAAAAAGAAATTAAAAGGACTGCAAATTCTCTGGCTGCACCCCAGACCTACTAATGGTAGGTTTGGGGTAGGGCCCAGCAGTATGTGTTTAAGAAGCCCTGCAGGTAACTCTGAGGGGCACTGGAATCTGAGAACTCCAGGCCTAGGGAGGGAGGGTCTTGAGAGCTGCCTGCTGCTGGGGTAGGGGTCCTGGTAGAAGTTTTAGGGTGGAACCCTCAGGAAACTGCTCCATGTAATTGCAAAATGGAAGCAAAACAGTATTCCAGAAACCATGGAGTAGAAATTCTTGGTTATTGAAGGAAAAGTGTATGTTCCACACTTCCATCTGCACCCTTGATGACTGTGTGAACCTGGGAAAATTATTTGCCTTTTTCTCATGCTTGGTAGCTTAATCTGTAAATGAGAATAAAAATATATACCTCTCAGGGTTGCTGTGAAGATAAAATTAGAGGATATTGGGCTCTGGTGTAATATACATCGAGGATAAAAACAGATATGGGTCCATTTTTCCTCCATATAAACTGCTATAATCCAGCCTCTTCTGAGAAGCTCACCCTGAAATTTCCTGTGCACTGGGGGAGCTTTGTGCTTCTATATTTAGAAGGCTATTATTCCAGCAAATGCATATCCTTCTGAATTCTTTCTTGACTCTGGGTTTAAGGCTGCTTATTTTCAAATACATATTGCTTGGAAAAAGCTTCAGGACAAGTACCAGGATTCAGTGTCACCCACTTTACTATCCCAACAGCAGAAACAGTATTTTTAGTGGGGCAAGTGATACCCTTGAAAGAGTTCCCATTCTTATCTTGAAATCAAGGAATTGTTTTTTGTACTCTCTGACTGAGTGAATGGACTAAATGTCTTGAGAGAAGAATACACATTTGTTCTCCCAAGCTGCCCATTAGGTGTGCTAAGAGAATTTCAGTTTAGCCTCAATGAGACAACAAGAAACAAATCGAATCAACCTTCAGTGGAATACAATTTAGGGTGACGGATAGCACTTCATAGCAATTGGAGCTCATGTCAAGACATAATCAACTAATCACGGATAATCATTGGCAATGCAGATGTGAATCAAGCTAATTTACAAACAGCCCTTCAGATGGTCCCATCAAATTGCAGGCATGGATGTTTATCATGAGCAGTGCTTGTACCCAAAGAAAGAGAAAAAGTATGGTACTGTAGGCAGAAATGCTAGGAAGCAGTGCTAAATCCTCAGTCGTCTTCTGGGGCCCCGTCCCCCTTAGCTAGCCCATTAAAAGACAAAGCCGCTGTCTTCTTCCCTGAAGCCCTGTCATGTTCTTGAAAGGTAGTCATTTCAGTTGGCTTTATCTCCCAGTTGCTCAGTTAATGTAGTGCTTAGTTAGTGATTCCAATGGAAAAGGCTTCATTCCAGGACCCAGCCAATATATCTACCTGTCTGCCCTCTACCTGTCATTGTAAACTTCTTTAAGAAAGTGTCTGTGTCTTGTCCACTGATATGTTCTACCCAGAGAGAATGCTGCACATTGCAGCAGACCACTATGCATTCAGCATGTTCTATTAACAGTTAATATCTACACAGCCCCTGTGAGGGGAGGGCTATTAAGTTCTGGAATTTATTAGGAAGTACATGATAGAATTGGGCCAAAACATACATTTTAAACTTCAAAAGGGCTCTGCATTTGGTCCCTCTTTGCCTCATCCCATATTTATATCTAGAAAAAGAACAGTAAGTTCAATGCACTGGAACTTGACCCTCGAGCTCATCTCCCAGTTTCTGTGTTGATCTAGGACAATACAGGCTTATAAGCCTACATGTCCACGCAGTGATGAGAGAACGCATCCATGCTCTCTGCTTGCTCTTTCCTGAGGCAGCCCTGATTGTTTGAGCCAAATCCACCTCTGCTGAAACCCCTGAGTCCCATTCTTCCCATAAGCTCTTTAAACAGCTTGCTCATCCTGTCTCTAACAGTAAAAATCCCTAGTACAACAAGCGAGGAATGGCTTGAAATTCCAATTAAGCCAAGTTTTACCAAAGCCTTTCCCATTATCTCAGTAAGCTGCTTTCTACATTAAAAGTCTCCCCTTAATTAATTCTTCTCACTGGCCTGTGGACATGCAATGCTTTATTATGACCTGTGAATTCAAAAGCAAGAAAATAAAGTGTAGATAAGCAGTGCTCTGAGATCCCGTCATCAAATCAGTACAGCATCTGATGGCCCTGTCACTGGTTGTGGCTGTTTCTGACACCAAAAAAGAAAGAATCTCTCAAGAGAGAGCTGGAGGAGCCTCAGTAAAGGGCTCTCTGGAGTCTTTGGTGTGAATAATGGCATCTCCTAGGGGCTGCTTGTATAGTTGTGTCACACCTTCTTCTAGACAGGAAACTGAAGCAGGAGAGAAATGACACTTTCCAACATTTTTTGCCCAAGAGGGAATGCACACAAGGGGGTTGGTTGTTGTGTGAAATAAGTGCATGGTGGTAACAATTTTGCTTGCTAGGTTTTGGTATCTTACATCAGTGCTCATACGCCATGGGTTCCATGATATAGACCCCATCTCACTGCGGTAGGCTTCTTGTCCTGGGTCTGCTCTGCTCTGCCAGTTTCCCCAGCTATCTGAGTACCTAGTTTCAGAGGCTTGACCTCCTTCCAGTGAAACCTACAATAGAGATACGGAGGCAGTGGGTCTCCCGTCCTGCTTAATCCAGTCTTGTGCAATACCTGGTTCCAAAAGTGATATTACTCCTGGTTCTTCATGAATTATGTGCCTCTGCTCCTGATGTTTGTTCGTTTTTCTCTTCCTACTGAGTTCATCTCAATTTTTGTTGTTTTTAACCAAATTCCCCAGAATCTACAACCAATCCCTGGGTTAAAAGATATTGTTCTTAAACTTTGCAATGTTTCCCCTTTTGGTTGTTGTTGCTCCAGTGCTAGATTTGCTTAGACTTTAGTCTTCTCTGTGAGAACCATAGTTTCTTGGACTTAGACACTTTCCCTGGGCAGACAAACCAAGGCAGGCAGTCTCGGATTTGGAGTTAGACACAGTCCCTGGGGACCAGAGGTATGGCTGCATGTAGCTGCCTGCGATGTCAGCATATGATGGTGAGGCTGCAGGAGGCAAAAGAGGCACCTCCATTCAGTCTAACAACAACAGATTTAGATTTTATAATAGCAATGCCAGGATAAAGCTTTAAGAAAATTGACACCACAGCCACAAATATATCTACTTCCCCAAAAGTATCTATATTTTTTTCTGTGGTTCAGATACTAGGCCATGAGAGACAGGGTCTCCACTTTCAGTGTTTTGTCACTTACCAAGCAGCAAGAGAAAGCAACTGAACATAGGGTTGAGTTGTTATAGTCACATCTATTTCTCCAGAGTGTGCAGAATGACAACCTCCATTTTGATGGAGAAGACATTCTGAAGGTATTTTTAATTGCTTTTATTGAAAGGATTAAAAAAAAACCCAACTGTAGCAGATAAAGTGAGGTAGCTTCTGGGAATAATATTTGCCTTACAAGATCATGCTTGATTTATGGTTTTGCATTACTGAATGCTAGACTTCTACCTCTCCCTCTCTCTAAAAGCCATTTCTTCCTCTCCATCTCCACTGATGCATTGCTTTAGTTCAAGTAAGTATCTTTCCTCATAGGGACTATCACAGCAACCTCCTGTCTCATCCACTGCCCTCCTAGCATCATGAAGCACTTAAAGCAATCTTTCTAAAACACAAAATTGATCATGTCAGCCCCCTGAAGGAAGCCCCACCATGGTTCCCCATCTCCTTCCTCAGGATGGAGATCATGTGCCCACATCATGGAGCTGTGGTTAATGAGATGTCACTCAGCATGAGGCAAACATCCATTGAGCTGGCCACTGATACATGGCTGCTCCCCAGCACTTCTCTCTGACTTGCTTATCTCCTCCTCTAGTCTGTGACTTTTTCTTAATGTGTATTGGCTTGCTCAGCATCTGGTGGTTTCTGATAACTAACATGTACTCAGTAAATGTATAGAATGGATTAATCTATTCCAACACTGCTTATGGAGAACTGCTTTAATTCAAGTAATATTCTAGGCACCAGAAATACAGCCAGGATCCCAAGAGAGCTCATTGCCCTCATGGAGTTCACCTGGACAATGTGGGGGGTGAGGTGGGTAATGTCATAGGTGCCCAGGAAGGCCTCTCTGTTAAGCAGAGACCTGAAAAAGGTGAGGAAATGAGTCTTACATATATCTGGTGAAAAAGCACACCCAGCAGAGGGAACAGCCAGTGTCTTCCCTGAGATGATGCCATGCTTGCAGAGTTCAGGGAATAGTGAGGGACTTGTATGGCTGAAGGTGAGGAGCAGTGGAGAGAGAAGTATATGATAGAGTCAGAAAAGAGGCACTTGGATAAATGCAAGGAGTTTGGATTTTATTATCAGGAAGACGAAAAATCATTGGAGGATTTTAAACAAAGAAGTAACATCATCTGACCTAAGTTTTCAAAGAACTGTATGTGTAGGCTGCTACATGGAGATCAAGTAGACTGAAAGGGGGCAAAGACAGGAAATGGGAGATCAATTGGGAGAGTATGGGGTGGGGATAAGTAATTGGATTCTGGGTACATTTTGAAGGTAAGGTTAATTGGGTTTGCTTATAGATTGGGTAAGTGGTAGAGAAAAATGAATACAGTTAGGAAATAAGGAAGCATGACTCCAAAATTCTTGGCCTGGATAATTATAGTAATGGAATGACCAATAGCAGAGATGGTGAAAATTCAGGGGCTAGAAAGGAGGGAATCAGATATTTTCTCACAATGATACTGAATGGTTAAATTTTTTCTTTACCTGCCAGCCTTTCCCTACCACTGGCACCTCTCTGAGATACTCTTACCTATGAGAAAGTTATATATTATCTACAGCTCATATCTAGGTTCTTGAAGCTTCCACCCACTGGTCCCCTCAAGTCTTGCCACATAAGTCATTAAAGTCATGATCCATCATCAATGATCATGTCCCTTGAATGGTTTCCCTTCAGATCAGGACTAGTATCCTCAGTCCCATTGTCCCCCTTCAGCCCTTTGCCCATCTTATCTACTTCACTTTGAATAGCTCTGGTTTGCCTATATTTCCTTTACAACTGGCATTTAAGGGGAACAAAAGCTACCAGGGGGAACAAAATCAATGAGGAAGAGTTGAAAAGAGAATTCTAGAGAAACTCACTTCTCATTCTAGAACCTTTACTTTTTTCCCCTGCAATCAGGAATCATGTTATCTATGATCACATCTTGTTTCCATTGCTGCCTGACACTGTGTACAGTATTTGTGGAAGAACTCCGAGTACTGAACCACAGCTATAGCCTCCCAGCCAACATGACCATTCTTAACCCTTCACCACAGCCCTTTCCCCATACAGGCTCCAAGATGAACCAGATCCTATGTTACTCACGAAGACTTTCTACCAAATTGGAATAAACACTAAACTCTTCATCTTGGTGTAAGTCTCCCACTACATTGTGTAACCACTCTGCCACCATTGTTTCCTTTTCCTCTTGTAACACATCCAACCACTGACCCCCCCAAGTTTTGGCAACTGTTGTTCAATTCCTTTGGCCTCCATACTTTTCCCTTAGTATCTTCCATGATTATTTAAATCTCATTTTCCAAGATAAATTTCTACTAATTGCCTTTTCCAAGAACGACAGCTACCCTGACTATTTCATCTGAAGGAATATGGGGTTACCCCTTACATGTACTTTCATTGTTCCTATACATATTTGCAATTAATTGCCTTACTAACATTAGTTCTTTTGTTTGCTGGTTACCTCCCAACTGAAATGAAACCACCGCTAGAGCAAGCAGTGCTTCCTTTCTGTCTTTCTAAGTGTTGTAGCATTAGCTTCCATAATGACTGGCTCCTAGTAAACATGCCATGACTAGAGAGTGAGTGGAAGACTGTGGGCCACATTAATGTGTAATTGTAAATGACAAAGACATAAAGAAAGTGAAAATTCACCTATGTCTTCAAATAAATTGTTGATACAATTTTGGTGTAAATTGATCTGAAATTTTGCATACAAAGATGTTTTTCTCACAAAGATAAAATCATACTGAGTAAAGTAAAATGTTTTATAAATTTTAAAAATGTAACATTAGATTGTGAACATGCCATAAAACAATAAACTAGTAATCATATAACATTATATTTTGTCTATTATAAATAATATATAATATTATAAATAATATGTAATATCCGATAGTATTTTAATGGTTCCTTGTGTTATATCACATTCAAGTACCATAATTTAAAGTAGAGATAATCTATATTTAGATGTTTAATCTCTTCTCCCTCAATTTTGGAGTTTATAAACAATATTTCAAAGAACAAACTTATCTAAGCTCGCGTTTCTCATTTTTACCTAACATGTATACACTTAAAAGTATGTTAGCTGAATTATATTTTATTGGTCTTTTATTAATTTGCAAGAGTTGTTATTTTATTTTAAGATTAAAGCCATAGACTCTTTGTCTTATGTTTTCTTCAGTTTTTTCTTACTTCTGTAATTGATTTATAGTGAGCATCTTCCTGTATAATGTTTCCTTTTTTATTTAGTAAAATCTATTAATGAATTTCTTCATGAATTTTGTCTTTGATGTTAATCTTAGAGGGTTTCTCAGAATGATTTTTAACATGTTGGCTATTATTTATTTGTAGTCATGCTTTTTACTTATTACTTATCACATAACCCATCAGAAAA
>NW_017732283.1:275135-285787 GCF_001890085.2 Hipposideros armiger | reverse complement strand
GTGAACCATCATTGGCACTGACGTTCTTGTAGAGAATTGTCACCGTAAACTTTATGCAACTTTTCAAAGCTTGACACACGTTCATCCCTTTATGGAAGTAAAACAGTAAAATATGGCGAAAATGCTATTTGGTCTTCTATCTTCAACTTGTAAAATCTCCAAAACTCAACCAAATCACTCAATTTTTTTAAAGAATGAAGCTAAAACTGTCAGGTGTCAAATGACATAGCAATAACATAGATGCGAATGACTCTAGTACTTCCAAAAATGAACTAGCACGATTTGTTGCAAAAATGCTTCATGACTTTTCCGACAACCCAATAGTTTTATGTAGCTAATTGGGAATTTTGCATTAGTTTCTTATACTTTGACAGTTTAAATAACATTGGATAAAATTCTTTCAAAGAATGATTTGGCTTGAACATTTATTTTGGAGGAAGTTCTTTGACAACTTTTATCATTTTCTTCCACAATTAATATTTATTTCCTTGTTTTAACTTTTCTTGAATAAATGTTAGTAATTTACATTTTTCTAGAAAGTCATGCATTCAATCAGTGACATGCACGTTATTAAGCTTATAATGACATATTGCACCCTGTTGTAATTAGTTCACTCACTCTCATGTCTATGTATAAATCCTACTTTGCATGCATAATGTTATACATTTTTTTATTTTTGCCATTTTTCATACTGCTAGATATATCTATCTTATTTGCTCTTTTCTAAGAATCAGGTCTTTGATTTTTCAATTTTATCACATCTTATTCTAATTCTTTGAATTTTGGTTTTATTTTTATTATGTATTTTCTATCCCTTTTCTAGGAAGTTTTCATTGTTCTTTGCTTTTAGAATTGAATAAAAATGTGTTTAATTTTTAATAGTAAATTGTATGCATTTCCTTGAGTGTAGCTTTTGATGAAGTAATCTTTGAATTGTGATGATAGCTTGTTACTAATTAATTTTGAAAAAACTTTAATGATAATTTTGTTTCCTGCTTTAATTAAAATTAAAAATTAAAAAATAAATGTTTAGAGCTTCTTTGCTTAATTTGTTATTATTTAGTTTTAAATCTATTGTTTTTATAATTATAATTATTAAGTGGGTGTTTTGTCAGAAGGTTGTTTTGTATTAAGTATTTAGTTTGTTTGCATTACAATTAGTCAGTTGTGACTTGTAGAATTTCTACTCTTGAGATCAGTGAGATTCTCTTTTTTAGTATTGGTAAGATCTCTCTGTGTAAATATTACATTGGCATCAAAAAAGTGTATTTTCTATAGGAATTTTCTATAAGTATGTATTTGATATATACATATAATGAAACATTAATTAATGAAGTTCTCAATATCACTTAAAATTGTTTCTCTTCTCCATGTTTCAAAGGATCAAATTTGTTTTGAATTCATTATAATCATGGTATTGTCAATTTCTCCTTGAGTTTCTAACAGTTTTTCTTTTATATGGTTTGGGTTTTTTATTATTCATTCTGTGACTGTTATATCTTCATTGTGGATTGTTCATTTTAAAATATAAAATAACACTCTTGGTATCTTTTTATGCTTTTGCCCTTTCATTCCCTTTTGGCTGTTATTAATTTTGCTACATCTGCTTTCTGCAGTTTCATTTGACTAATCTATTGTTGCTCTTCCCTTCTGTATTTTTTTCCAGCTTTATTGAGGTATAATTGAGAAATAAAATTGTGAGATATTTAAAGTGTGCAATGTGATGATTTGATATATGTATACATTATGAAAGTTTTCTCCCCATCAAGTTAATTAACACATCCATCACCTGACGTATTTTCTTTATTTTATTTTTTGGTGAGAACATTAAGTATTATTCTCTTAAGAAGTTTTAATTATACAATACATTGTTATCAACTGTAGTCACCATGTTATACATTAGATGCTCAGACCTTATTCATCTTATAACTAAAATTTTTAGCTTTTTACCAACCTCTCCCTATTTTTCCCACCCCCAGCCCCTAGCAACTACTTGTCTTCTGTCTGTTCCTTCTGCAGTTTTTGTTGCAGGCCTATCTGTTTGCAAATAGCTTATATTTTAGTTTGCTTTTGTGTTTTAACCCTGAGACATTACTCTTTAGTAATTTGCATTATTTTTATAGCCGATATGTTTCAGTTTACTTCAATTCTCTTATAATTTTTTACTGTCACTTTTGTTTTTCATTCTTGACTTACTTTTTCCTCTAAGTTATTTGGAAGTTGTAGCTTTTATAGGTAAATCAAACTGTGCCATTCCGTTTAATTAAATGAAAATCAATTTTATCCAGGCAGTGGGCAAATGCCATGGCTGGAAATGTGACAATAGCTAGGGCTCTTCCTCTGGAAACTCCCTTGTCATCCACTAGTCTCTACAAATGCTCCTCGTAGTACAAAGAGGAAAGTATCCTTCATGCTCAACCTCACTTTTACCTTTCTTCCTCCCACTCTATTCTGTCTTATGTACCACGTAATACAGATACATTATTATTTTAACTTCTTATTTATTTATATATATATTTTTTATCAGGAAATTGGGGGATGGGAACAGCGCTAGGGAATTGGGGGAAGGGGAACAGACAAGTTGCTGTCCTTTTTTGTTGTTGTTGTTCTCAGTCTAGTTGTGGAGGACGTTGCTTCATTGGCCCAAGTTGGCACCATCATTGGACTCTTCCCGGGCGAGGCAGATCAGTTGCTGGCTTCTGGATGTCCGTTCCCGGGTGGTTGCTGGCCAATCACACTGGCTGCTGGCTACATACAGTAGCCCATGGCAACCCACTGCAGCAGGGGCTGCAGCCCAGCTCCAGGTTGAGCTGTTGTTCAGCATCTTAGCTGNGTAACACATCCAACCACTGACCCCCCCAAGTTTTGGCAACTGTTGTTCAATTCCTTTGGCCTCCATACTTTTCCCTTAGTATCTTCCATGATTATTTAAATCTCATTTTCCAAGATAAATTTCTACCAATTGCCTTTTCCAAGAACGACAGCTACCCTGACTATTTCATCTGAAGGAATATGGGGTTACCCCTTACATGTACTTTCATTGTTCCTATACATATTTGCAATTAATTGCCTTACTAACATTAGTTCTTTTGTTTGCTGGTTACCTCCCAACTGAAATGAAACCACCGCTAGAGCAAGCAGTGCTTCCTTTCTGTCTTTCTAAGTGTTGTAGCATTAGCTTCCATAATGACTGGCTCCTAGTAAACATGCCATGACTAGAGAGTGAGTGGAAGACTGTGGGCCACATTAATGTGTAATTGTAAATGACAAAGACATAAAGAAAGTGAAAATTCACCTATGTCTTCAAATAAATTGTTGATACAATTTTGGTGTAAATTGATCTGAAATTTTGCATACAAAGATGTTTTTCTCACAAAGATAAAATCATACTGAGTAAAGTAAAATGTTTTATAAATTTTAAAAATGTAACATTAGATTGTGAACATGCCATAAAACAATAAACTAGTAATCATATAACATTATATTTTGTCTATTATAAATAATATATAATATTATAAATAATATGTAATATCCGATAGTATTTTAATGGTTCCTTGTGTCATATCACATTCAAGTACCATAATTTAAAGTAGAGATAATCTATATTTAGATGTTTAATCTCTTCTCCCTCAATTTTGGAGTTTATAAACAATATTTCAAAGAACAAACTTATCTAAGCTCGCGTTTCTCATTTTTACCTAACATGTATACACTTAAAAGTATGTTAGCTGAATTATATTTTATTGGTCTTTTATTAATTTGCAAGAGTTGTTATTTTATTTTAAGATTAAAGCCATAGACTCTTTGTCTTATGTTTTCTTCAGTTTTTTCTTACTTCTGTAATTGATTTATAGTGAGCATCTTCCTGTATAATGTTTCCTTTTTTATTTAGTAAAATCTATTAATGAATTTCTTCATGAATTTTGTCTTTGATGTTAATCTTAGAGGGTTTCTCAGAATGATTTTTAACATGTTGGCTATTATTTATTTGTAGTCATGCTTTTTACTTATTACTTATCACATAACCCATCAGAAAATGTTTGGTGTATATTATGGAGTGAGCACCTAAATTATGTTGTTTTCTAGTAGTGCGCCAATTGCTTAATTTTAATAATAAGCAATCTTGAGCTTCCAGTAAAGATGGAAGAATAGGTAAACTCTGTGCTCACCTCTTTTCATGACCACATCAAAATTAAAACTAAACTACAGGACAACCATCACTGAGAATCACCTGAAATCTAGATGAACCGAAGCCCTATAATTAAGGACATACAGAAGAAGCCACCTCGAGACTGGTAGGAATGGTGGAGATATAGGACAGGCTGGTCCCACATCTGCATGTGACCATTAAAAATTGGGAGAGATAAGGCAGCCGGATAACTCAGTTGGTTAGAGCACAAGCTCTGAACAATAGGGTTGCCAGTCAACTCCCACATGGGCCAGTAAGCTGTGCCCTCTACAGCTAAGATTGTGAACATCAGCTTGAGTTGGGGGCTGGGCTACCGTGGGTGGCCTGCAGCCTGCATGGGCTGTTGTGAGCTGCCGTGAGCCACCGTGAGTAGCCTGCTGACGGCCAGCAACCAACTGCCTCAGCTAGGTAGAGCACAATGCTTATAATACCAACATGGACCAGTGAGCTGTGTCCTCCTCAACTAGACTGAGAACAATGGTTCAGAGGTGGGAATGTAGGGGGACAAATTGGGAGGCATATCTCAGCTGTGGAGGTCCTCCCTGAGAAGAAAACATGCCCAGCCCCATACAAGGTTCTCCAGCCCAGGTTTCCATTGCTGAAGAGAGAAGCCCCCAAAACTTCTGGCTGTGAAAATCAGTGGAGCTTGTGCCTGACATAGAGGATGACAGGGTCCTAGGCATTCCTATTAAAGGGCTCATGCAAGGACTTATTAACTGACAGACTCACTTGCTGTAAGCTCCAGCACTCGGGCAGCAGTTTGAAATCACCAGGGGCATACAGGGAAAAGTTGAATTGTCTGGTTTCAGAATCAGGTCTGGGGTGGGGGTGGGGGGTAGTTTTCACCCAGATAGAAGTGTTGGCAGAAGCCATTGTTCCTTTGTTGAGCCCTCGCCCCACCCAGGATGCAGACACAGGCAGGCACGATATCTGATTCTGCATCAACCTGGCTAACACTATTCCTCTTGCTTTAGTAATCCCTGGAGACCACATCCCACCTAAATTTTGGGCCCACCTAAGACACTTCCAGTGGCTTTTCCATACAAATGGCCTGTCTTAGCTCATGCTGCAGTCTTCCCTAAAATCTCTGAAAAGTTCACAAAGTCCAAACAAGCATGATCTGGTCTCAGCATGTCCCATACATCTTGCTAAGCAGCCCCAAGCCCAGCACTAGTGGCAACCAGCCTCAGTTTACAGCTTAGCCTCTCCCAGGTACTTCCAAGCCCAGAACAACTGGCAACCATCTGCAGATCACTTTTTATCTCATACAAAGTGGCCCTGCACATGGCACAAGCAGAGGCTGGAATTGGTCTGCACCAGAGCTTCCAAGAGGCTGCAGAACCAACACACCTGATGGCTAGATTTAGGCCATATCAACGTACCACCCAATCACCTCCAAAAATGATACACCCAAAAGGCAGACTCAGCAGGCACCAGAGCCCTGCTAAAGCAAATCCTGTTCTATAGGGGCAGCCCCTGCACAACATTTTCTCCACTGTAGTCACAGCCAGTCCTCACTACCAATTAGCCTGAGTGTTGACCCCTCGCATTGATGTGCCAATGGCAACCAAGACTCAACTATAATAGGAGGGCACACACAAACCACAAAAGGGACACACCTGGAGAACCTGGCTCAAGTGACCAGAGAAATTGTGCCCCGAGAAACTGTGCCCCTGGGTCTTACAAGACACCTACTATGTAAGGCTACTCTATCAACTGAAATTCATATCAGTTTTACTTAATACATAGAAACAAACACTGGGAGGCAGCCAAAATGAGGAGGCAAAGATACATGTTCCAAATAAAAGAACAGAACAAAGCTACAGAAAAAGAACTAAACAAAATGGAAACAAGCATTCCAGCAGACACAGAGTTTCAAACACTGGTCATAAGGATGCTCAATGATCTAATGGAGAACTTCAACAAACAGGAAAAATAAACATGGAGATAGAAAACTAAAACAGGAACGTTCAGAAATGCAGACTAAAATAACTGAAATAAAGATTACATTACAGGGAATCAACAGTAGATTAGATGAATCAGAATATCAAATCAGTGATTTTGAAGATAAGGTAGCAGAAAACAACCAATCAGAACAGCAAAAAGAAAAAAGAAACCAAAAAAATGAGGAGAGTTTAAGGAGACTCTGGTACAATACCAAGTGTACTAACGTTTACATCAGAAGAAGAGCAAGGAATTAAAAACCTATTGAAGAAATAATGATGGAAAACTTCCCTAACCTGGTGAAGGAAATTGATATACAAGCCCAGGAAGTGCACAGACTCCCAAACAAGATGAACCTAAAGAGGCCCACATCAAAACACATCACAATTAAAATGCCAAAGGTTAAAGACAAAGAGAGAATCTTAAAAGCAGCAAGGGAAAATCAGTCAGCCACCTACAAGAAAGCTCGCATAGGACTGTCAATTGATTTCTCAATAGAAACTTGAAGACCAGAAGAAAATGGCAGAAAATATTCAAAGTGATGGAAAGTAAACACCTACAACCAAGATTGCTCTACCCAGCCAAGCTATCACTTAAAATGGAAGGGGGAATAAAGAGCATCTCAGACAAAAAAAAATGCTAACCAGTATTAAAAGAATGTTAGAGGGCCTTCTTTAAGAAGAAGAAAAAAAAGGATTAAAAATATGAATAATAAAATGGCAATAACTACATATATATTAACAACTATTTTAAATATAAATGGATTAAATGCTGTCATCAAAATACACAGGATGGCTGAATGGATAAGAAAACAAGACCGTTACATATGCTGACTTCAAGAGACTCATCAGATTGAAAGACGCACAGAGACTGAAAGTAAAGGGACTGAAAAAGGTATTTCAAGAAAATGGAAACAAACAAACAAACAAAAAACTGGGGCAGCTATACTTATACCAGAAAAAAAAAAACCAGACTTTAAAACAAAAGCTGTAACAAGAGACAAAGAAGGACCCAGTAATCCCACTTCTGGGTATTTATCTGAAGAAACTCAAAACTCTCCTTCAAAGGGTCATGTGCACCCATATGCTCATTGCAGCATTATTTAAAATAGCCAAGATATGGAAGCAACTTAACTGTTCATCAATAGAAAATGGATAAAGAAGTGATACATATATACAATGGAATATTAATAGACATAAAAAGAATGAAACCTTGCCATCTGCAACAACATGATCATCCTAGAGGTTATTGTGCTAAGTGAAATAAGTCAGACAGAGAAAGATAAATAATATGTGATTTCACTTATATGTGAAATCTAGTAAACAAAATAAATGAACAAACAAAAGAGAAATGAATTCATAGATACACAGAACATTTTGATGGTTGCCAGCTGAGAGGGGTTTTGGGGGTTGAGTGAAAAAGATGAAGGCATTAAGTACAAATTGGTAGTTTACAAAATAGTCATGGGGATGTAAAGTGCAACATAGGAAATATGATCAACATTGTAATAACTATGTATGGTGTCAGGTGGTAGATTTATCGGGATAATCACTTCATAAGTTGTATAAATACTTAATCACTATGTTGTACACCTGAAACTAATATAATATTGTATGTCAACTGTAATTAAAAATAAAAAATTATTAAAATATAAATAAAAATTAAAAATCTTTGGCCCCTGTGACTAAAAAATTTATCATATATATTATCTAGATGCTTTGTTGATTGTCTTGGGGTTTTCCTTTATTGCTTGTTTATTATCTTTTCCTATATTGGTTATGACATATTTTTATTAGAGCCATGCACTATTTAATAATGGGGGTATCCTCTGATAAATGCATCATTAGGACATTTTCTTGTTTTGTGAATATCATAGCATGTACTTACACAAACCTACTACACACCTAAGCTATATGGTATAGGCTATTGCTTCTAGGTTACAGGCCTGTACAGCATGTTACTGACAAAACAATATGAAATTAAATCAGGTGCAAGAGAAAATAATGCAATCTAGAGACAAGGTACCCATCTGACACTATACATAGTTTTTACATTATTGACTATATTCTCCATACTGTATTTCACATCCCCATTATTATTTTGTGACTACCAATTTGTACTTCCTTATCCTTTCACCTTTTTCACCCAGCACCTCAACCCCTCTCCCATCTAGCAACCATCAGTTTGTTCTCTATATCTATGAGTCTATTCCTCGTTTGTTTGTTCATTTATCCTGTTCTTTAGATTCCACATATAAGTGATATCATATGGTATTTGTCTTTCTCAGTCTGACTTATTTCACTTAGCATAATAGCCTCTAGGTCTATCCATGTTGTTGCAAATGGTAAGGTTTCATTCATTTTTATGGCAGATTAATATGTGTAGATGGATACTAGACTTACCAGGGGGATCACTTCATAAATTACATATAGATGCCTAACCACTGCTCTTTACACCTAAAACTAATGTAAAATGATATTGAATGTCAACTATAATTACATATACATATAAATATATATTACATATATATGTATATATAGTTACATATATATGTATATTTTAGTCACAAGATACAAAGTACAGCACAGGGAATATAGTCAATGGTACTGGAATAGCTATGTACCATGTCAAATGGGTAATAGACTTGTTGGGGTTATCACTTGGTGAGGGGTATGAATTTCTGATCATTATGTTGTTTTGTACACCTGAAACTAATAAAACAAAAAGAGACAAGGTAAACATGAGATGCATGAGGCTACTGCTGGTGTAAAATGGCATACTCTTTTATAGCAACTCTTATAAGTAGAAAGAGTACACTCTAAAATAACTATAAAAAGTGCAGCATAGTAAATACATAAACCAGTAGCATAGTTATTTATTACCATCATCAAGTATGTACCTGCTATACTTTTATATGACCAGCAGTGCAGTAGGTTTGTTTACACCAGCAGCACCACAAACACATGAGAAATGCATTGTGCTATGATGTCACTATAAGAAAAAAAATTTTCAGCTTCATTATGATCCTATGGAACCACTATCATGTATGTGGTCAGCTGTTGACCAAAACATCTTTATGAGAAGCATGACTGTATATCCAAAATAAAGTGTGTGTTAGTTCAGCTCTGTGACTTTGGGCAAGTTACTGAATCACTCTGAGCTTCAGTATTTTTATTTGTGAAATAAAGATAATATATACATCACAGGCTAGTTATGGGGACTACATTGCACTTATATAAAGTGTTAATTTTCCTCAGTAAGAAGGTATGATTTTGCTTAAAATAATTCTGCCAATTACTTACTAATTTTTTTGTAATATATCTGATACTGGAAAGGGATTAAAAAATATTTCCCAAATGGTTACTTCTGAATTATAGTACAAAATTTTTAACATAATTATATGTAAACTAGATTTCTTAGATTATTTCACTATTTCTAAAGTTGTTGAATAAATTCTTTTGATTTGTTGGGTAGTCAGTTGCCAATTCCTCTTCCATTTTCCTACTTGTGTGTTATTTTTGTTTTCCCTGTCTTCTTGCACTAGCCATAGCAATGTTAAATAACAGCAGTGTCCCCTCAACCATTTGGGGCTCTAGTGGCAGTGTCACTAGTGTGTAACTTAAACATAATGATGGCTATTGATTTAAAACTGAGAATTCATTCTTATCTTTCCAGTGCTTTACATTAAAATATTAGTAATATATTTGATGCAAGTCTTCATCAATACCTTTTCTGCTTATCTTTCTGATAATCATCAGTTGGGCTTTTGTTCCTGTAAAAATGACATATTAAAGGATTTTCGAAACTTCTTTGCCTTCCTTCTTTATTGGGGTTAGCACCTGCATGTCTATAGTATATCTTTTTTAAAGTTTTGAAATATTTTATTTATGTTTATACACACACATTAATAGTGAGATTGGGGTGCAGGTTTTCTTTTGGTGCTTTTTTTCAAGTTTTGCATCAATTTTATGCTTTTGGGTTGTCGGAAAAGTCATGACGTAGTTTGTCATGTTTTTCAAAGGTCATTTATTTATATAAAGAACAAAATCAATTAATGATGTATTGCCAGTTTTGTTTGATAACATTTTGCCATCTTTCAGTGAGCTTCATAATTCCTCGTTCATAGAAGGACCTGTCTTTATCGGTGAAAAACTGAACAAGGTGCTGATTTGCAGCCTCAGCTGAATTGAACGTTAAACCATGCAAGGAGTTTTGAAGAGAATGAAACAATTGGAAGTCTAATGGCACATGGTCAGGTGAGTAAGGCAGGTGTAGCAACACTTCCCATCCATGCTCCAATCATTTTTGATGGGTGATCAAACTTGTGTGTGGTCTCGCGTTGTCGCAATGGAACACAACTCCTTTACGATTAACGAGCTCTGGATGTTTCTGGATGATGGATTCGTTCAAAATGTCCAATTGCTGACAGTACACATTCAAATTGATTGTTTCATTTCTTGATAGGAACTTGAAAATGACACCTTTAAAATCCCACCATACTGATAGGGCCAGCTGAGTG